>NC_061810.1:50761885-51036885 GCF_021462225.1 Girardinichthys multiradiatus
TGTGCTCTTTAGTCTGGCGGCGTTGATTTTCTACACATATTTTAAGATCCTGCAGGTGTGTTTTTCTGGATCCAAGGAGACCCGACAGAAAGCTGTCAGCACCTGCACTCCTCACCTGGTTTCCCTGCTGAACTTCTCTTTCGGCTCTTTCTTTGCTGTATTACAGAGCAGGTTTGAAATGACCAGAGTTCCCAATGTAATACGTATTATTTTATCTTTATACTTCATCACCTGTCAGCCACTTCTAAATCCCCTCCTGTATGGACTTAAACTAAGTAAGATCCAAATCATCTGTAAAACTCTTTTCTATAGTCAGAAATAATCTGCATTTGTAACGGTAGGTTCCAGGTGAACCTCAGACCTTTAAGGTTGAAATGCAAGCTACAATAATACTGCATTTGTACTGTTATTAAAATATGTGAACATTTTTTTCAGGGTTTTTCTTGAGCATATTAATAAAAGAATAAAGAATATTCTAACCCGGAGTTAGCACAAGGAAACGTTCAACAAGAAGCAGACGAGAAGAGAGAGTCAGACTAAACTGATACATAAGGAAACACAAGGAGACTCTGGAGGTTTGGGTAACCACTGTGTGTTAACAGTCAAGCGTCGAATGACTGGCAGCAAAGGTTTCTTAAGTAAAGGTTTAATTACAGCTAACTTAAAAGCCTGTGGTTCTGATCCATTTACTAAAGATAGATTAATCATACCTAAAATGTGGCTGGTAATCAGAGGGAACACTTCCTTAAATCATTTGGTTGGGATTGGGTCTAACATACAAGTTGAAGGTTTAGATGAAGCTAATACAGGTTGTTCTCATAATATTAGCATATTGTGATAAAGTTCATTATTTTCCATAATGTAATGATGAAAATTTAACATTCATATATTTTAGATTCATTGCACACTAACTGAAATATTTCAGGTCTTTTATTGTCTTAATACGGATGATTTTGGCATACAGCTCATGAAAACCCAAAATTCCTATCTCACAAAATTAGCATATTTCATCCAACCAATAAAAGAAAAGTGTTTTTAATACAAAAAATGTCAACCTTCAAATAATCATGTAGTTATGCACTCAATACTTGGTCAGGAATCCTTTTGCAGAAATGACTGCTTCAATGCGGCGTGGCATGGAGGCAATCAGCCTGTGACACTGCTGAGGTCTTATGGAGGCCCAGGATGCTTCGATAGCGGCCTTTAGCTCATCCAGAGTGTTGGGTCTTGAGTCTCTCAACGTTCTCTTCACAATATCCCACAGATTCTCTATGGGGTTCAGGTCAGGAGAGTTGGCAGGCCAATTGAGCACAGTGATACCATGGACAGTAAACCATTTACCAGTGGTTTTGGCACTGTGAGCAGGTGCCAGGTCGTGCTGAAAAATGAAATCTTCATCTCCATAAAGCTTTTCAGCAGATGGAAGCATGAAGTGCTCCAAAATCTCCTGATAGCTAGCGGCATTGACCCTGCCCTTGATAAAACACAGTGGACCAACACCAGCAGCTGACACGGCACCCCAGACCATCACTGACTGTGGGTACTTGACACTGGACTTCTGGCATTTTGGCATTTCCTTCTCCCCAGTCTTCCTCCAGACTCTGGCACCTTGATTTCTGAATGACATGCAGAATTTGCTTTCATCCGAAAAAAGTACTTTGGACCACTGAGCAACAGTCCAGTGCTGCTTCTCTGTAGCCCAGGTCAGGCGCTTCTGCCGCTGTTTCTGGTTCAAAAGTGGCTTGACCTGGGGAATGCGGCACCTGTAGCCCATTTCCTGCACACGCCTGTGCACGGTGGCTCTGGATGTTTCTACTCCAGACTCAGTCCACTGCTTCCGCAGGTCCCCCAAGGTCTGGAATCGGCCCTTCTCCACAATCTTCCTCAGGGTCCGGTCACCTCTTCTCGTTGTGCAGCGTTTTCTGCCACACTTTTTCCTTCCCACAGACTTCCCACTGAGGTGCCTTGATACAGCACTCTGGGAACAGCCTATTCGTTCAGAAATGTCTTTCTGTGTCTTACCCTCTTGCTTGAGGGTGTCAATAGTGGCCTTCTGGACAGCAGTCAGGTCGGCAGTCTTACCCATGATTGGGGTTTTGAGTGATGAACCAGGCTGGGAGTTTTAAAGGCCTCAGTTATTTCCAATGTTGTCTCACTTGCTGAGGATGAAGTAATCATCTTCGGGAGTATGTCAAAGATTTTATTTTTAATAGAATCAATTTTATTTAAGAAGAATCCCATAAAATCATGACTGCTGAGAGCTAAGGGAATGGATGGCTCAACAGAGCTATGACTCTGTGTAAGTTTAGCAACAGTACTAAAGAGAAACCTAGGATTATTCTTGTTCTCTTCTATTAATGATGAGAAATAAGCTGTTCTAGCTTGGTGAAGTGTCTTTTTATACAACAGTAGGCTATTTTTCCAGATTAAGTAGGAATCCTCTAGGTGTGTAGAGCACCATTTTCTCTCCAATTTTCTAACATTGTGCTTTAAAGTATGCAGCTCTGAATTAAACCAAGGAGCTAGCCTCCTATGAATAATTACCTTCTTTTTCAAGGGGGCTGCATTGTCTAATGCATCACACAATGATGAAGTAATTCAATCCTATAAGGCTCACAATGAGAAGACACATAGGTGGCGATTAGAGAAGTTTCTTTACAGATATTTATTTCTTTGGCGTAACTTATGATTACAATTAGACATGTCTTTCCCCCTTGGGATCCAACTGGTGGTGGACTGAGGAGATAGGGGAATCGGGAGGAGCTGGGAAGCCAGATGGTGGAGATGGGGAGGAGGAGGGTCACAGCTCAGCTTGAAGAGCGAGGAGTCTGTGAGTGAAAATCTTTAAAGCGGAGCCTTGGACGGTGATTGGCTGAAGAGGAAATGCAGACTCAATGCTGATTCGTCGGAGGGGGACGCATAGTGGAGAAATTGGAAGGAGCAGAAGAGGGGGTGAGTCTTCCAAATTGAATTTTCATCAAAACTCCATTTCAATCCTGTAAGACTCACAATGAGAAGACACATAGGTGACGATTAGAGAAGTTCGTTTACAGATATTTATTTCTTCGGCGGTCGGACCCCGGAGGAAGACACGAACAGTTAGAATGATATGAGCTTGAATGAACAACTTATGATTAGAATTAGAGATATCTTTACCCCAAAAGGCCAGAGGCCACGCCGAGGCTGAAATAAATGAACTGTTAGATGTAAATAATATCAGGCGGGATAATAAATGAATTGAGACTAATAGGGAGAAGGAAGGGAAAGAGAGAGCTGGACAGGCTTGATAAAGGGATGAGTTAGAAAGAGGAGGGAAGGAGCGTGACGCTTGAGCGCAAGAAGGTGGAAAGAGTCAGGTGAGGAATGAAAGAAAATAGGTAGCCTGCCTGGTTGCAAGGTAGTGAAAATGATGAATGAGCTTGAAAAGGCATGAGAATGACAGATCGTGCCGTGGTGGCACTGAGGAAGTGAATGAGTTTGTGAAAGTATGAGAATGATGACTCAAACCACGAAGGCATCAAGATGACGAATGCATTATGCCGCGGAAGCATTGGGGGGTGATGAATGAGTATTCAAGGCAAAAGAGGTGATGACTCGAGCCGCATAGGCATTGAGATGACGAATGCGTTATGCCGTGAAGGTATGGGACTGATAGATAAGACTGCAGAAGCATTAGAAAGATAAGAGAGAAAGTGATAAGATGAATGTATCTGCTGAAGGGAAAAATAAAGTGCTGATGAGGGAGAGAGAAATGTTTGACTGATGACTGACGAATACTGGAGGTAGCAGACCTTAGAGAAATGGGAGCAGTGAGATGAAGTTAGATAGGGTGATCTTTATCTATGAGGATAAATTTAATTTAATTAGAGACCATCCACCACCAGATAATGTGAGAAGTTCTTACCTAAGAACCAAGAGATCGTTGAGCGGTTAACAGAGTGGTAGTCTGGACGAACATAGGATGAGAAAGCTGAAGATGACCAGCGGACGAGTTGTTGAAGGGAAACTATTGAAACTCCTTGAGTGGCTGCAGTAATTACTGCTCCTATTCTAAATGAATGTCCTGAAACTGACTGGGGGCAGATTGCATTGAACTAGAATTTGTCTGAAATGTTTAAAGAACCAAGAGGCAGTCTTGGGGGCCTCTTCTGGAATGAGAAAGAAGGGCATGTCAAGAGGGCTGAGTTTGTGATGTTTGAGTGCGAATTTGAACATAGATTGAAAAGGGCAGAACGGGCCATCAAGGCGAGTGATGGAAATGAAACAGGGGCCTTTCCTTTAGTATGTTTGAGGAAAGTTTGAAGTGGTTGGGATAAAACTTAAGGTCTGAGAAGGCTAAGTCTCTGGATGGATCAAATGAATCGTTAGGGGAAGTAAATTCATTTAACCTAAGGAAGTCATAAAAGGCTAGAAAAAAAGCACTGGAAAGGAGTGATTTTAGATAAGGGGAAAGAGGGCTGGAAAGAAGAGGTGTAATAAGATTCTTGAGGATATGGAGCGTAACATGTTTTCGGGAATCGGACTGGGGGATGGAATGCTTAGAAATACCTGTAAGGAGGAGTTTAATTGCATGATTTGAAAAAAGGCTCGGAGCGGGTTCAGAGAGGTGTTGTTTTACGAAGAAATTGATGCCAGCTAATAAGCTATATATGGGAGTTTAAAACAGCGGTGTTCAAAACAAAGGTTATGAAGACCAGGACTGTTTGAATGTGGACTGGATACAGAGGGGTATGATGGGCGAGACAGAATTTAGAGAAGGTTTGCCAGGCAAAAGAATGTGATCTGAACGTAGAGGGAGCTAGATCTGAATTACAATAATATTTTGCTGATTTGAGCAGAGACTGAAGAGTAGGGTTTAATCCAGCTTCAGGTCTTTGAGGGGTGGAATAGGAGTGGGTTGAACGTTGGCAGTTGGACAGAGACTGCGAAAGACCTGAATTTGGAGCGAGAGAGACCATCAGCGATTGACTTAGAATAACCTGGAACGTGACGAGCAGAAATGATGAAGTTATAAGTGACAGCTTGCCAAGTTATGCATTGAAGTTAGGGCATGATAGACTTTGAGGAGGAACGGACTTTATTTATAGCTTCCACTATGGCTGCGTTGTCGCATAAAGCAAGGATGTGTTTTCTCTTCCAATAGCGGCCCCAAACGCAACAGGCTAAGGTGATAGGAATGATTACGTAGAATGCTGAAGATTCATACTGTGGAAAGGAAGGGGGGGGCACACACCAGCGAACCATTTGCCCTGAAAAAAAAAACCAAACCTACTGCGTCCATGAAAAATTGGAGAGATTCGGCTGAGTGAACAATGTCTTCATAAAAAAAAGAGATTCCGTTCCAGTCCTTAAGCAGACTGGACCAGGAAGCTAAGTCAGAAAGCGAGCCACCATCCAGAGAAACAAGATCTGGCATGGAAGGGATGGAGTTAGCAAGGTCTAGCAAATAGGAGATTAATGAGCGGCCTTGAGGGATGATGCGCATCGCGAAGTTAAGATGGCCCAGGAGAGACAGCAGTTGGCATTTGGAGATGACTGAGGAAGAGATGAAGGACTGGAAAACTTCACGAATATGTGATAGTTTATCCTCAGGAAGCGACCATGGCTTCTGAGTCGAGGGAAATGCTGAGGAATTCTAATCTTTTGGCCAGCCCTGACATCTTCTCCGAGCAGAGGGGAACGCCAACTTGTTGAAACAGCTGAATGAGCTTCGGGAGGGAGGGGGAAGGGGGATGGAGGTGGAGGACAGAGGGTAGCTTAACAACATTAAGAGGGATCCAGCGAAGACCTTCAGATAGTTTGTTGAAAAGGCAGGGGCTACTTCTGCAGCCAAAAGTGAGCCTAACTGCGAAATAACAACGACGGTCCCATTTGACACCTAGGAGGTGCCACTGAGAGGGGTGGACTGGCATGACCCTAAAGGCATCGGTAATATCTGCCTTGGTGAGCCAGGCACCACGCCCTGCTACTTTTATAAGTTTGATGGCATGACATAGCATAACACAGGGAAATGAGGGGTTTGGGAATGATGGAATTGATGCTGGGTTGGGAACCTGAGTGAGGAGCAAAGAGATCAATAATAAGACGTTTTTTGCCTGAATATTTCCTAGTGGCGATTCCCAGGGGCCTAACTCAGAAAGAAGGGAAGGGTGGAGCTTCAAATGGTCCTGCCATGTAGCCCTTTGAAACTTCTTTAATAAGAAGCGGGGCCACAATCTCAGGTTCGTTAAGCACAGATTGGAGGTTATCGCAAATGAGATTGTGGGTAGGTGAAGGAGGCATGCCTATGAAAAACCCATGGGAAAGGCCAGTAATGAGATAATCTATGAATGATCTGTCTGGGTGAAATTGAAGAAGGAGTGCCAGTTCTGGGATGTTGATTGGGGTTGCAAGAAAACAGAAAAATTATTTTTGGAACCGTGAGGGCATTTGAAGAGGGATGAGCGGTGGGAACAGACGGACTTCGGATGGGCGTCCCTGCAAAAGCTGCAAACATGGAGGAAAAAACAGGTAGGAAAGTAGCACATACCTTCATTGAAATTGTTACAGATTGGTTTATAATTATGCACCTCGACTTTCCTCCCTCGGCGGTCGTAGGACTGGGCACTTGCAGGGTGGGGAGATTGAGGGCGGGTGGAAAAACCAGAAGAAAAGGGAATGGAAGGGCAAAGGGAACTCTGGTGGCCGACTGAGCCACAAGTGAAACAGGCGGTAGCTTCGGTAAGCATAATTAGTATTTCTGTGACGAGGACAGACCAATCTATACGGATGCCCGTTTGGGTGAGAATGGATGGAGCTTTGGCGGAAAAATGCTTATGATAATGGAAAAAAGGGAGCGGCTGTATTTAAGATGAAGGTTGTTATGAAGGATAGATAAATGTCTAATTCTACTCTGCGTTCCGGATAAACTGAACATATGATATCTCTGAAGATGCTGAAAACTGCAACAAACTCACCAAAATTTAAATCTTTGGCAAGGTGGGGATATAAGGATTTGAAAACGGTGGTAAAATCTTCTGAAGAAGCCACACGGTGATTGACTTCTGGAGATGGAAGAATAAGTCAGACCAAGTTGATGAGCTGACCCTGGAAAATCTTGGTGCGGAGTATGGGTGAAATGTTAGCATACATGGGTGTGCATGCTCTGCCCAGAGACGAGCCTAGCAGGGCGTTAGCGAGGATGAATGTAGGTGGGATGGTCCAGGGAGCCGCCTGAGCGTCTCGTAGAGCAGAGGGAGACGGAACAGCTCACATGGCAGAGTTGGCAGCAAAATCCTGGAGATGGTGGGTAAGCAAAGCGATAAAACGTTGAGAGTCCATGGATGCGGTGAACGATGCTGGGATGACTGGGTTTGACAAAGACGAAGATGTTGGAATAATTGAATATATATTTATCTTATATTTTCTCCTATTCTTTAACTTGACTATTTGATCTTATAACCTTTCATGATGTATGTGTGAGAAAGGATGTGTGAGTTTGTCTGCAGGCAAAGATCATAAATGGAGCTGAACTAGCAGAGAAGGAAGCAGTCCAGTTGAGGAGGTCATAAAGATGAAGGCTGATTACACTCGACAAAAAGTCACAGCTGACCCTACCAGTTGTAGCAGACTGTGGAAATGTGTTGTTAATGTATAAAGCTGTTTATGACCTGTTTACGATGCAGTTGTTGTTTTCCCCCATCCTTTAGAGAACAATGTTTTTGTAAACTAGGGACCCCCGAAAGACAATAAAAAGAGGAAGTGGTCAGATAGGCTTCAGAGCGGTGCGAGATCTGTAACTGAACAAATCTTGACTGTCTCTCCTCGCAAAGCGAGTAAAAGGAACTAATACTTTGTCTCTCTTTTCTTTTTGTGTTGTTATAAATATTGTTAGGTTGGTTAAACCTGACATTAATTTGGTCCTTTGAGCCGGAGTCCAACTACGCCTGATGATTCCAGCGGGTCGGTAGACTCCAGGAAAAGACCGTGCGCACGGCTGTTTTCAACAGGAAGACACACAGACCCTTTCCGGGACTGGATTTCGGCCCGCCCGCTGGAGTCTGACGGCTGACGGAACTCTGAGAGAGAGAAGAGAGGACAAAGTGGTGAGTTGAATCTGGATTTAAAACAAAAGTGTGACGAATGACTGGGGGTCATTGCGTGAAGTGAAACCCTGTGAACCTAGGCCCTAACAGGTAACAGCAGTGCGCCGGAGTTCTGCTTAAAGTATTAGTGAAAATACTGAAAATTCGGAGGTTATCAGCAGTGCGCCGGAGTTCTGCTTGAAGTATTAGTAAAAATACTGAAAATTCCGAGGTTATAGGGGACGACAGAGTCCTCTTAAGTATTAAGAAAGTAATACTAAAATTCCGTGTTTCCAGAACGGCGGAGTCTGCGTTTAAGTATTTTAAACAACAAAAAATACTAAGTAAAATCTGCGTTTAAGTATTTTAAACAACAAAAAATATTAAGTAAAATCTGCGTTTAAATGTGTGCATGTGAGAAATAAATGGAGGATTTAAACCACTAGGTTTTACATCATACCAAAGCAGTAGGATTGAAAGTGACTAACTTTTGTGGAAGCAAAGGCAAGATTTCTCCACTCGAAAGAGTTGAAGTGAGAATTACCACAAAAGGAGATTTTTCTGTCACCCTACTGAGCAGAATAATCCAGTATTTAGAATACCCTAGGTATTTATATGCTGGACCAAATTTAAATAAAAGAAATGGGAAAAGGGTGATTTAAATACACTAAAATGAATAATAATGTAAAGATTGGAAATTTATGGAAGCACAGGATCAAATTAAAATATTAAAATGAAAATATTTAGATACATGGATAACCACATATCATTATGATGGTCGTTTAAACTCTAAAAAATTAGTTAATCTATAGGATGCAATAATTAAAAGTACATTAAAGTAAACGTGATTTAAGAAAAATGGACAAAGCAGTAATGTAGATGAGGATGTAAATTATTGCTTAAAAGTAACTAAAAAGAGAGAAATGTGAAGCAGGAGATAAGAATGGACGTTTTTGTGGAAAGCAGAAAAGGTCAGAGGGCTAAGAAGTAATTTTTGATAGACTGGCAAAGTAGAACAGCAGGACAGAAGAAAGGGAGTAAAAAGAGTAGGTGGAAAGTTTTTGTTTTGTACCAAAGATCTGATGAGGTTTGAAAGGATAAGATGGGCTAAAATGAGTCCCTTTGGTGAAGAAATCCATCCCCACCATGGCTGTACCTCATGTATGTTTTATTTGTGTTTTTTTTTTTTTATTATTGTTTTGAGATGCTGAAGGATGTTGATACAGTTTGTCACGGAGGTTCATGGCATGACACGGTTTTTTTCTGAGTAACCTTAGAAAATATTTTACTCTTTTTAATAGCCAGAGTGAAACAAAAAGAGGAATGACCTTTTGAAGAATATAGGATTAGACTGACAAAAGTGTTTAAAATACATAGTGGTCTACAATAAGCAAGGAGCTTATTGACAGCAGTTAAAAAATGCACTACATGCTGGTTCCAGGGATGCAATTAATACCTGGGTAAGGAGATATTTTATAGGGTTCCCCACAGCAAATCTAGAAGACTATGTTAATCATGCCCTCCATGCAGAAAAAGTTATGAAGGAGATAAAAAAAAAAAATACATAAATAAATAAATAAATAAATAGGCAACATTTTTTTCAGCAAGAAGAAGAAGAAGAGCAGATTTATTAAAACAACAGAGGTAGAGAAAAAATTTAGAGGCAGAGGACAAAAACCGCAGGGGTCAGAGAGGAGTGAGCAGAGGAGATTACAGACAAATACACATCAGGGTGTTGATGTTAAAAAAGGAGTAGGACCACCTTATTACTACTATTAACTGGATGTTCTGAATAAGCCACCCCTAGACGTAGGGACAGCTTTACTAACAGAAGGAAGAAATGTCATTACTCAACTACAAGATCAGATGACACCAGATGATCTACATATTACCATGTGGTATAAAAATACTCCTGGACAAGATAAAATTTATGAAGAAGTATTAAATAAAGTAACCCCTATAAAAGTCATGGTAACTTATGTTTATACAGAAAGGAAGAGTACCTCAGTTGCTGAAGTAGTGTTAGAGGAAGACACTAGGAAGCTCTGCAACATGTGGTCACCTCCACACATATCTTTATTCAAGGATAAATCAGTTTTCCATAAGCGAGTCACCACTGGAAACTATACATGTATAAATATGACAGAGAGAGGTAATAAATTGGGAAATCTCATTGCAGTATGGTGTACTACAATTGTAAAAGTAAATAAGTGTTTTAAACTAGTCTCTAGAGGAGATATTTGGTGGTGGTTGTTTGATTGATCACCTTCAAAAGTAACAGGACTCTGTGCTTAATTACTTTATGGTTATATCCTATGTTAGTAGATGAAGTAACAGATGGACTATCTAGTGTAAATCCACATGATTGGTGTGATAGAAAGTGCAGAGAAGCAGCTTGGCAGACTGAGGGAGACTCTACATACATAGATGCTATAGATGAATATAAATTAGCTGATCAAGTAGCTGCAGGATTTTAATCAAGCATCTGTTGGTGGTGTACAATGAACAGAAACATAGACAGGATCAACTATATTCACTACAATGTACAAAAACTAGGAAATTGGACACAAAGCGGGTTTGAAACTGTCCATGACTGATTGGCTTCAACTTCCCTGATAGCATTCCAGAATAGAATTGCTTTGGACATTTTGTTAGCTGAAAAAGGAGAAGTTTGTGCTATTTTCGGAGAAAAATGTTGCACATTCACACCTAACAACACTGCTGCTGGCTGATGGCAGCCTCACTAAAGCCATAGAAGGTTTGAGATCTTTAAATGGCAAAATGAAAGAGCATTATGGAGTAGACGCCTCGATGTGGGACTCCTGGCTGGATATGTTTGGGAAGTATAAAATTTTAGTATCATGAGTAATAATTTCCTTTGCAGTGTTTGCTGCAATTTTGACATTGTGTGGATATTGTTGAATGCCCTGCTTTTGTACTCTGTTTAACCGTCTTATCACCACAGCTATTTCTCCTATGGAAAGCAGAGTTACACAACTCTATCCGTTATTTAAACATCAGGATGATGAAGATGATGAGGATGCGACTGATCACTTTTCTGACCTGTATGCAGATCCATTTCTATATGATTCTGTGATTTAAATGTCAGTAAGTACCTCTTGTCTTTGTACTCATGAAGATAATCTTACAGTTAAAAAAATTTGACAGAAGTGGCTGTTAAGTGATATGAGAATATGAGCAGATATAAGATATACAGGGGGGAAATGTTGGAATAATTGAATATAGATTTATCTTATATTTTCTCCTATTCTTTAACTTGACTATTTGATCTTATAACCTTTCATGATGTATGTGTGAGAAAGGATGTGTGAGTTTGTCTGCAGGCAAAGATAATAAATGGAGCTGAACTAGCAGAGAAGGAAGCAGTCCAGTTGAGGAGGTCATAAAGATGAAGGCTGATTACACTCAACAAAAAGTCACAACTGACCCTACAAGTTGTAGGAGACTGTGGAAATGTGTTGTTAATGTATAAAGCTGTTAATGACCTGTTTACGATGCAGCTGTTGTTTTCCCCCATCCTTTAGAGAACAATGTTTTTGTAAACTAGGGACCCCCGAAAGACAATAAAAAGAGGAAGCGGTCGGATAGGCTTCAGAGCGGTGCGAGATCTGTAACTGAGCAAATCTTGACTGTCTCTCCTCGCAAAGCGAGTAAAAGGAACTAATACTTTGTCTCTCTTTTCTTTTTGTGTTGTTATAAATATTGTTAGGTTGGTTAAACCTGACAGAAGAAGCCTGGGCTGTAGAAGGATCCATGGGAGGAGAGACAGGAGCAGAAGCCGGGCCAGGTGGAGAGGGGTCAGAAACTGGTGTTGAAGCAGGGTGACCTCAACGGCATTTGGCTGGAGGATAAGCTGATTTCTTGAGGCGTTTCCCAGAGGAGGAGGTGGGGGGTTGAGGAGGTGGAGAGGGGGAAGATCCGTGGTGAGGCAGTAGCTCAACCAGTTGAGTTGAGAAGCTTCCAGGTCTGAATCTCCCCTTCCAGGCCTGAACCCCTCCTCTGCTCCGTCCAATGACTCCACCATGTGTCCCCGCTCCAGCCAATCAGCATCGAGTCCGCATTTTCTCTTCAGCCAATCACCGTCCAAGGCTCTGCTTTAAAGGTCTTCGGTCACAGATTTCCTCGCTCTTCAAGCTGAGCTACGACGCTCCTCCTCCCCATCTCCACCATCTGGCTTCCTATTTCCTCCTGATTTACATACCTCCTCAGGCCTCCACTCGACCACCAGTCCGATCACAGGGGGAAGACATTTCTAATTCTATTCATAAGTTGTTCATTCAAGCTCGTGTCATTCTCAGCATTCGTGTCTTCCTCTGGGGTCCGAGCGCCAAAGAAATATATACTTGTAAATAAACTTCTCTAATTGCCACATATGTGTCTTCTCATTGTGAGTCTTACAGGATTGAATTTTCTTTCAGATGTTGAGTGCTCATTTAAATTAAACTCAAAAGTTATTAAAAAATGGTCAGACAGGACAGGGTTATGAGAAAATATTGTTATGTCTTTACTCTCAATGCCATATGTCAACACAAGGTCCAGAGAATGAAGACAAAGGTGGGTAGGTTTGTTAATGTTTTGAGCAAAGCCAATTGAGTCTAAGATAGCATTAAAGGCTATATTTAGGCTATCACTTTCAGTGTCAACATGAATGTTAAAATCCTCCACTATAATAACCTTATCTGTATTTAACACTAAATCAGATAAAAGGTCTGAAAACTGATCTAAAAATTTAGAGTAAGCACCTGGTGGACGGTACAAAACAACAAACAGAAGTGGTTTTAGTGCTTTGCAATTTGGATGAGGAAAACTAAGGATTAAATATTCAAAAGAGTTGTAGCTATTGATTGATCTGGGACTAATCAATAAATCGGACTGAAAGATGGTTGCTACTCCTCCTCCTCGCCCAGTATTTCGAGGTACGTGGAAATTTAAATAATAATTAGAAGGAGTTGACTCATTTATAGTAACATAATCTGCTCAGTTAAGCAATATTAAAGTTAAGTATACCCTAAGTGTTCAGTTTGTGAACCACATTGTAAAAATGTCAAACTGAGCACTTAATAAAACTGAACCATATAAAAATTTGTCACTTTGAATATTCTGATAGTCATTTATTTTAAACAAAAACAACAGCCTGGTTTTAAAAGCCAAACTCCATCTGCTTCTGTTGAAAAATAACCGGGTAAACCAGTTAAACCACTTTGTGTTAGTCTTGCACATAAAATTCCAATAAAATATATTCATGTTTGTGGTTGTAATGTGACAATATGTGGAAAAGTGCAAGGGGTATGAATACTTTCACATGCCACTGTATTTGAGTTTGGACAGCCTCCCTTCCATCACCCTAATCTTTAGCTCCCTCCACAGACTCAATATCATGCTCATGTCTGAAGTCTGGTTGAGCTGATCTAAAACATTCATTTAACTTCCAGTCAGAAGAGTTTTTATCAGTTTTCTTTGTTTGCTTTCAACTGTTCTGTTCTTCCTGGGATTCTTAACCCTGATCTTCAGGACCTGCTATCCTGCATGTTTTAGGTGTTTTCCCGCTGACACACACCTGACCTAAATGAATAAATGATCGCCAGGCTTCTGCAGTACTTGATGGATGCTGAGGAGTTCATGCAATTATTTTAATCAGTTGTGATGGAGCAGAAACACACAAAAAAAAATGGTTAACACTGCATTGTTGCATTTAAATTAGTTATCATGTCTGTAAATGTAATGATCAAGAGTTTAAGAAATAAACACAATGTATTTATTTTCAGATCATCAGCATTTTATAAAGAATTTTTCTCAATGATTCATAAAATTCAAGCACAGGTTGCTGAGACATTTATTCAGAAATAACTAAAATTCTCTATGAGTACAACAGATAAATTTTCCTTTTACATTCTGGTTCACAAGGCTGAATACTTCAAATTTGAAACTAGTTATTTTTGACTAAAGAGGAGTGCTTTACATGCCAAACATATTTTTCTCAGTTTAAGCCCATACATAACTGGGTTAAAAAGTGGCTGACTGGTGACAAAGTATAAAGATAAAATTATACGCAGGACATTGGGAACTCTGCTCATGTCAAACCTGCTCTGCAGTATCTCAAAAAAACAGCCAAAGGAGAAGTTGAGCACAGAAGCCAGGTGAGGTGTGCAGGTGCTGACGGCTTTCTGTCGGGTCTGTTTGGATCCAGAAAAACACACTTTCAGGATCCTCACGTATGTGTAGACGATCAGCGCAGTGAGACTAAAGGGAACAGTGAAAGTGTAGACCAGCCCATAGATGTTACTGGCTGTTGCACTGCTGCACACTAACTTTGTAACATAATAATTGATGCAGAAAACTCTGTCAATTATGTTTCCACACAGCCGAGAGGAGGCATTCAGTGAAATCATTACAATTATGTTAAGCAGAGGGAGAAACCATGTCAAAACAGCCAGTTTGATAACTGTATTCCTCTGCATCTGCTTGTTGTAATGCAGAGGGTAACAGATGGCCAGATATCTGTCATAAGACATGATGGCTAAGTTATAAAACTCTACGTTTACATACATGTAGAGGCAGAAGATCTGCAGAAAACAGAGAGGAACAGAAACTGTGTGAACATCTGAGAGGATCTGAACCAGCAGGAAGGGAAACAAGCCTAAGCTACCATACAGTTCATTCACAAACAGGCTGCACAGAAACATGTACATAGGTTTGTGTAAGCTCCTGTTCACACAGATCACCGTAATTAGCAACACATTAGACGATATGATGAAGAAGTAAACACACATGAGGAAAAGGAAAACAACGTACTTAAAGAGACCGATGTAAAAGTAGGCACTGAGAGTGAAATATGACACCTGTGAAACATTCATTCCAGTTAACGTCTGGTGAAGGAAATTATTAGGAACCGTAAGAACAGATTGTGTTGTATATGCAGAGAGGCATTTTAAAACCCTTCCATTCCAGTGAAGGTTATATCCTATAGCTCAGAATCAATATCCGGTTAAACTACACCGCTGATATCTTGTAGCAGCCTCCAAACTGTGACTCCCCATGCTGCTCTGCTGCTTTTAAGATCTTCAGTCCCACATTGAGGTTTTGCAAGAGACACACTCTGCTACACACCTGCCCTGATCATAGCAAAACAACAACTATTGAAATGTATGTTGGGACCCAGCCATGGAAACAACATTAAAACTCCGGTACAGACTTTTCTGGAACTTTCAAAATAGATCGCATTTAACTGACGTCCAGCAACTGAGGAAAGGGGGTTAGCAGCAGACTTCCCATGATGCCACTGTCTGAATAAGAGCAGCCCCTCTCCAACAAGCTGACCTCTTCCACTGTTCCTCTTTGCGGGACCAGGATCGGAGAGGCAGCGCGCTGATGTCTCTTTGCTGGCAAACAGACATAAACTCTTCAACTGGATCCAAAGATGTCATACGATCATCAATCATATGCAAAGATAAGTACGAATGAAATACTATTTGTGTATCCGGCATTTTCATTCATGAACGGGGAAATTAAGGTGTAAGAATTGCTTACTTTCTCTCTGAGGCCTGCAGAAGCAAACTGTCCCACAGAAGTTCCTGCAGAGAAGCGGTCTCTATGAAGCCGAGCGGAGCGGTCTCCCAGTCTGGAAGGAAGACAGCAGAGACCGCATCACCATGGTTACGGTAACATGCAGTGTGGTTAGCGGACCGAACGGGCCGTCTTTCATCCACAGCCACGGAGGTTAGCTGGAAGCTAAACGTTTGTTCACAGACCAGCCGACAGAACAGCCGCCACTCCCCACAGCTAAGGAGGTTAGCTGTAGCTAACCGTTTAAAGACTGTGGACGTTTCTTCAAACTTCTCCACCTTGGACAACGTTCCTCACCACAGTTCATGAGGTTAAGTGTTTGGGCAGAATAATATAGAAAGATTTAGATTGAACTGATCTAAACGTTTTTGTTTGTGTTGAACTCAGCTATCTTGGTGCTAGCAGAATATCTGCAGCACACGTGTTCAGGTTGTGTTCTTTGTGTGTTTTTAAAGTTAAGACAAACTTTCTTAAAGGGTGATTTTTAAACAGAAGATTGATCATAACGCGCCGTCCGCGCTTATTCATTTTAACCCTTTTATCAACGGTAATTTTAAAGGCGTGTGTTTGATTCTGGTGCTAAGCTATCAGCTTCTTTGTTAGCTTCAATGGCTAACAGCTAAGGACACGTGCTTGCTGCTAAATAATATTTACCCAGAAAGGTTTAGTTTTCAATCCAGTAAATAATGTGTCATCATTTTACTAAATTTGATAACTAAGTAAACACCATTAAGCCCCATTTCTCCAGAAAGATTTGGCTCTTTTCCAAAATATTCCCTTAATAATGTTTCTTTAAATATTATTTCAATAAATAAAGGCAGCTAATTAAACCCCGTTGATAAATGGTCATCCAGAAGGTTGGTTTTATTCAGCAGATCATTCTTTAAAACATTATTTTATTAAAATAATATTTTATCTGACCTTGCATTGTGAATGGTTGTCTAAATGTTTGCTGATTATTTCCTAAGTTGGTTCCAAGACTAATTTAACTTCATTTCCAGATTCTTCAAGATAATCCTTGGTTCTCAAACATAAACATTGCATGGTAATGTTGCATCACTCTTTTGGTCATAATTTCTAATCATCTTTAATCAACTTGTTTATATTGTACATAGTCCATTAGTCTTCATTATTCTTTCATTCTGCTTGGTAGTTTAGTTGGATTGTTTTTGTGTAACCCAGGTTTAAATAGCCTTCACTAAATATAAGCCTTTTCATAAAAATAGCTATAAAATGGATAAATAGGAAATAAATAAATAGGATAATAAATAAGTCTCAAAGTAGTTAAAAATAATGATATAAAAAGTAATAATTACAAACATTAAAAATGCTGTATTTCATGTTATGATATTTTATTTGGTTAAAAAAGCAATCTGTATAAAACAGAGTTTTATTTTGTCAGCAGCTAGAACAGTCAAGTGTGAGAAAAAATCTCTTATTCTGAAGGGTCACATTGATTTGTAACCATGTGACTAACTCCAGCCAACTGGGTTGCTATGTTCTCTGGCGCTAGAAGAAGAAGCAGGGAGAAGAAGCTAAAAGAGTTGTGCTGTGAAAGATATGAGATAAGAGAAAATTGATGATTAAAAGTCTACCTGCTGTCTGGAAATTTTTTCCATTTTCTGGAGGAGGAGCTTTCCATATTTTTTTTTTTACTGACTTCGTTTGGAGTGTTATATGTTACAGAACTGGACTTGGTGAATTAAAAAGTGTATTTTATTTACTATGAAGGATGTTATCTGTAAGATAGTTTTATTTTTGAAACGGAAAGCTAAAGTAGGACATTTATGTTTATGTTATAAAAAAAATAAAACTGTGGAAGTAACGGATGAGCTGATGTGGGTGAAGCATGTTTCCCCCCCCCACACACACACACAATGTTCAGCCGCCATATCGACCAGAATATTATTTTATTCAGTACAAAGTAAAGTTAAAAGAGCTTTTGTTATGCTTGGTTGGTTATTAAACCAGGCCTTTAAGGAAATTGGACCGAGTTGGATTCGCTAGTGAGAAACAAGATGGCGAGCCATAACCCAGGAACCCTGTAACCAACGTCTAGCAGGAGCTACACATCTGCTGGACATAGCGAGTCATCCAAACTGGTATGACCTGCTCATGCTTTCCTAAAGAAAGAGCATTGGATTCAGAGAAACGGGATTAACCCCTCAGAAGCATCAGAGAGGAAAGACATTGATTTGAAGCACAAGTTATTCGGGTTTTTTTCTGCTGGATTGTTTCTGTTGTGTTGTATTGTTTTTTTTCCTCTTCTTGAACAACATCCAATATCTATTGCTAGTGTGTGGAATGTAAAATGGTCTATTTGGGGTATAATAGAGACAAGAAATGGATAAAACAGGAAATTAAAAAAAACTTAACTTCTTAAAAAGAACACTAAACTAAAATAGATTTGAACAGATTAAAAAACACACAAACTGAGAATGAAATAGATTAACAGTATCAACTTGAACTTAAATAGAGCTATAACCTAGGTTTAAATAAATAGGATCCTTTTAATACCTGACATTAGGTTTAAATTTCGACAGGGATTAAATAAAATATTCCAAAAGAAATGGGGAAACTATTTTGGATTGAATTTTGTGTCATTGTACGTCCACTGTTGTAATATTGTTGTTTTTTTTCCTCAACAAATAAGAAGCTGGCAGTTTAAACTTATTTTTTGGGTCTGTGGTCATTAATACACTTACGCATTTCTCTACTCCCGTAGCCGAACCTAGCACTGGTCCTATTGTCTGTTCTATTAACTGTAAACACATCGTGAGTTTAGCATAGTAAAGAGTTTGTTGATGGAAATATGTTTGACTTTGCATCGACTTATTTTTGTTAATAATTTCTTGTATTTTAAGAAATTGTGTGAATTCATTCCATATATGTGCAGAGTTTATGCTGTTCAATAATGTCAGAGCTCGTCTCACACCTTTCTATTTTGTCCTAATACCATCGCCTTACTGGGCTGGTATTCACAGGACAACCCTTAACAGACCCAAATATTAATTGATAAAATATTAAAATATTAATATTAAATATCCTCAGATTCATAATCTCAACATGTACATGGATGGGTCAATTACTGCAAGTCAACAAACCCTAAGGTAAGGCATATTCGTCACTTCCTGTTTTCGTTGTTGCACTCGGTGGATTGTTTGGTGTGTGAAGCTCTCTCGTTTGATCTGATTTCTCTCTACTGTGATACCTCTTACTTGTTCTAATACATAAGCACGTTAAAACACATACTTTCTGTTGTTGCATTTAAAGTTTGGGGACTCTCCGTGTCTTACACGGTTTTTCTAGTAGTAGTAAAGGGTCGCTAGCTTAGCGTTAGCTTTAGCTCCACCATGGCTACCCGTTCTGCTGTTTCTCTCTCTGAGTCTCCTCCTCTCTCCTGCTCTCTGTGTCAGATGTTCAGTTACTCCTCTGCCTCCTTTAGTGATAATGGGACGTGTAATAAATGTAGCATTTTTGTAGCTTTGGAGGTAAGGGTGTCGGAATTGGTGTTAACTTTGACCAGGACATGTAATTTAAATCCCATATTAAACAGGTTTCTAGGATTTCCTTCTTTCATCTCCAGAACATTACCAAAATTAGAAATATCCTGTCTAGGAGTGAAGCTGAAAAACTAGTCCATGCATTTGTTACTTCAAGGCTGGACTATTGTAATTCTTTACTATCAGGATGTCCACAAAATGCAGTTAAAAGCCTTCAGCTGATTCAAAATGCTGCAGCAAGAGTTCTAATGAAAATTAAAAAGAGAGATCATATTTCTCCTATTTTAGCTTCCCTTCATTGGCTCCCTGTTAAATCCAGAATAGAATTTAAAATTCTCCTCCTCACATATAAAGCCCTTAATGATCTAGCTCCATCATACATCAGAGATCTGATTGGTCCATATGTTCCTAACAGAGCACTTTGTTCTCAGACTGCAGGTTTACTGGTGGTTCCTAGAGTCTCTAGAAGTAGAATGGGAGGCAGATCCTTTAGTTATCAGGCTCCTCTCCTGTGGAAACAGCTCCCAGTTTTAGTCCGTGAGGCAGACACCCTGTCTACTTTTAAGGCTAGGCTTAAAACTTTCCTTTTTGATAAAGCTTATAGTTAGAGTGGCTTAGTTTATCCTGAGCTATCTCTGTAGTTATGCTGCTATAGGCTTAGGCTGCTGGAGGACATAATGACCACTTTCCTCCTCTTCGTTACATTCTCACACTACTCTCCAATTATGCATTATTTGCTGTTATTTCAGCTTTTAACTTTGTTCTCTCTTTTCTCTTCCTAGAAGCTACACCTGGCCTGACTCTGTGTCTACCTGTGACACCTTTCTGGAGAGGGGAATCGTCCGAGCTTCTGCTGGCAACAACTTAATGCTCACCTTCTACAGATGATCCACATAGCCCTGTCTTTCAGTAGTTTAACCCTTTCTCTCTCCTAGACATGGCTACTGACTGAGCTTCTACTGTGACTAACTCTATGTTCTCTCTTTCAGACTCTAACCTTGAAAACTGGATCAGAGTTTATCTGTTCTTTCTTTCAACATGAAACGACTAAAGGAGCTACATCCATTAACATTTACTTTTCCTTCCCATAGAAAGTACTCCTGGATCAGTGCTTCTTTGTTCTCTTTGTGTCTCTGCTCTGTTCTCTCTAACCTCCAGTCGGTTGTGGCAGATGGCCGCTCACACTGAGCCTGGTTCTGGTTCTGCTGGAGGTTTCTTCCTGTTAAAAGGGAGTTTTTCCTCTCCACTGTCGCTACATGCATGCTCAGTATGAGGGATTGCTGCAAAGTCAACACCAGTGACTGTTCACTGTCTCTACATGTTCATCCAGGAGGAGTGAATGCTGCAAGTCACTGACTGGATGCAATCTGCTGGGTTTCCTTAGATAGAAAAACTTTTTATCCAATTTGAATAAATAACTGAATCTGACTGAACTGTTCAATGGTTACGATTAATTGGAATGTATGAACCTGACTTTTGTGAAGTGCCTTGAGACGACATGTGTTATGAATTGGTGTTATATAAATAAAATTTAATTGAATTGAATCAACATATACGCTAACATCAGATCTTAGCCAGCTATTACTTGCCAGCGAGTTTCAAAGGCTACGTTCCCACTGCAGCTCTTAATGCTCAAATCCAATTTTTCCAGGAATCCGATTTCTTTGTGTGGTCGTCCATATTACTTTGAAAATGTTGCGGCTCCAAACTGACCCGCATGCGCATAAGAACAATACGAGCGTCATCAAGCGCAACACAGCAGTAAACACGGTGAAGTAGATGTTATGGTTTTAGAGCGCAACAGAAGCCATTTACTGTTAGCGGGCGCTCTGTGGGAAACACGTGAAGAAAACAAGAGTAAAACTCTTTATTGTTCCGTTTTAGGGACTGTTTGGATGTGGAGACACAGCCAGCAATGGTGGGACAGGGATGTTAACAGCTTTACAGAGAGCAATATATTCAGAACTTTATCATGTCAAGGGCAACTTTTAATCATATATGCCAGCACCTCTCCTCTCAAACTCCTCAGGCGGAAGACTTGATGTAATCCAGCGTATTGGACTGCAGCAGGAGCAGATCATCACATGCTCGATAACCTCGATAGCATTTTAAAGTCCTCTGTTTGAACGGTTGTATATGCATTTTACAATGCAAACTACGTCCCACATCCAGGCAGTTCCTATGAGCCTTTTAATTAGGCTTGAATAAAGTTTTCTCTGTTTTTTAACAAACTCTAACGTCTCGCTGTCTCTCCTCTGTGCAGTTCTTCTAGCCCACCGTCTGTTTTACTAACTGCTACCTTTTCCTGCTGGGCGGCGCAAAATTGTGACGAATGCGACAGAAAGTTACGTGAAAGTCACATCTAATCTGCCTTGGTCGCTCCCACTGGAGTTGGATTCAGGACCACATATGGATGTGGCTCAAATGTGACTTGAAAACGTCAGATATGGACCAGACGTTCACACTTGTTCTAAAAAGTCTGACCTGGTCACTTGACCCCCAAAAAATCAGGTTTGGGCCACATTTATCATGAAGTTGGGTTTGTGACTGGACCAAAGTGCAGAGAAGAATGCCAGGAGACAACGAATGAAGGTAAATTTAGATTTTAATATTTTTCTTACTCACTGAGCCAAGCAGGGAAACCATGAACTTACAAGACTAAACCAGACCAGAACCGAGAGCCACCAGAGTAGACAGGAACAAGGACAATGACAAGGGTAAGACGAGGACATCTATGACGAGGGTCTAGCAGGGAACAATGAAAACAAAAAGGGATACATACAAAACAGAACAGCAGGGGGAACTAATGAGAGACGAGACCAGACAATCAGGGAAGACTAGGAACAGGTGTGATAAACGGGGGAAAAACAGAGACCAGACCAGGAAATAAACACAGACACAGACGGCATGACATTTGCCTGCAGTGTGAACAAGACATCCAGGTTCTTGCTCACTCTCTACAATGGGTCCAGCGGGGCTGCAAGAACAGAACACAAGAATAAACTAGAAAACTAAAGATAAAAGAAATTAATTAATAAGACAAGGACTAAGTGATGCTAATAAACACCAAAAAATAGGGCGTGGCAAGACTTGATGAAAAGAACATAAACCAAATGAAAACCAAAACCTAACACCTGTGGATCGTGAATGTAATTTTTTTGATAAATGAATCTCCAGCACTGACAACATGGTATAGTTGAACATGACCCTGGAAGCTGTTCATACTAAGGTTCATGCAAATAAATGCCAGCTTTCATTGTTTTAGGTGTTGTGATATTTTAGTAGCCAGAAGGAGCCAAAATAAAGGAGGTTCATAATGATTGTTCTGCAGTTACTTTCAACATGGTCCTTTCTGGTGAAGAAAAGCTGAGGACGAGACTCCATCACAGAATATTTATTAGGAAAACATCTACACAGTAAGATGATTTTTACAGAAAGTGATTTTAGATGAAGACTTCCTGATGACTGATGAACATAAAAGAAATAAAACATCCTTAAAAACCTTTTTAATATAATTGCTCTGATATAAATCTGTGTGTTTTGTTGCTGTAGTCAAAGTGCTGCTCTGAACACTGGGTCTAATCAGGACCCAGGAGAACAAACCCATCCTGGATGTCCTGAAGCTGCACTGTAGGAAGCATGGGGACAACAAAATGTCCTCTCCTGGTCTCCTGTGCTGCTAATTGTCCTGTTAGTGTCCAAACCTCCACACAAACTACGTCCTTTGGGGTCTGTAAGGTATTTCACACAGCAGGGAGCTCTGCCGGGGCTCATTAGGGGGAGATGACACAGTAAACATGATTCAATCACACCAGTGATCTCTAACTGAGACCTTGACATCTGACATGTTTATAGAAATTAAAACCTCAGCAGCAATCAGTAACCCTAATAATGTTCATACTTAAATGGGATAAACTCTGCTGATACCTGGTTTCATTCAATTACTGACCACTTTGGACTTTAACCAACTACAACAACTGGGTCATCATGATGCTTAGTCCAAATCAAACAGAAGATTCATGAAAACTGCTTCTCTCTTTAATTTGGGTCAGATGTTTCTGAGCCTTTTAACTGTGGGCTTGGTGCAGATAGAGTCGTATGGTGTTCTGGTGGATAGCCCAGTTTACCTCACAGCAGAAAGGTTCTAGGTGTTATGATTTGGGTTTGTTTGGTTTTTTGATTTCGGGTTTTTTCTTTATGTTTTTCACAGTTAAGGTTTTGAATTGTTCTTCTGTTTATTATTATTATTATTATTCTTGTTAGAGTTTTGAATCATGTTTCTGTTTGTTTTTCGGGTCATGCTTTAGTTTTGTTCACCTGCACCTAGTTAATCTGTCTTCTTGTTTCACCTGGTCACACTCCATAAATACACACCTGTCCTGTTGATTCCTCGTGGAATCATTTTCAAATCATGCTCATTTCTTGTTTTGTGGATCATGCCAAGCCTGTCCTGCCTGTCCGTTTATTTGTTTTGTTCCTGCCTCTTCTGAGAGTGAGTTTTTTTTTATTTTTATTAAATCGTTTTGCACTTACCATCATGCTGCCTGCTAGTCTGCATTCCGGGGTCCTCTATCTCGCAAGCCCTAACACTGGGTTCTTTTCTTTGTTTGCATGTTCTCTCTGTGCATGTGCGGGTTTGTCCCAGGTTCTCTACCTTCCTCCTAGAGACCAAAAACATGGATGTTAGATTAACTAATGGATCATTAATGGATCATTTGATGCCTGACACACATCAGAAATCATACAGGATTTGTACACTGTGGGAGATCAGTGTGATAAAATCCTGACACACCATCACTGGTGGGTAGTTACTAGTTACATTGACTTAAAGCTGCAGTAGGTAACTTTTGTAAAGATGTATTATTTCTTCAAACTCTCACTATGCCCTTACACTATAATATCAGACGGATGATCTGTGAAAAAATCAAGCTCCTCTGGTTCCTCCTGGTGGTCCTGGGAAGGTGTGGTAAGGCATATGTGGCTCAGTAGGAAGAGTAGTTGTCTTGCAATCAGAAGGTTGTGGGTTCGATTCCAGCTTCCTCTTGCCATAGGTCAATGTGCCCCTGGGCAAGGCACTTAACCTCAAGTTGCCTACCAATCTGCTTATCGGTGTATGAATGTGTGAGCATTAGTGAGTGCAATTGGGTGAATGTGGCTCTAGTGTAAAGCGCTTTGAGCGGTCTGTATGACTGGAAAAGCTCTATATAAGTTAAGTCCATTTATCATTTACCATATTCGTCACTTCCTGTTTTCGTTGTTGCACTCGGTGGAATGTTTGGTGTGTGAAGCTCTCTCGTTTGATCTGATTTCTCTCTACTATGATACCTCTTACTTGTTCTAATACATAAGCACGTTAAAACACATACTTTCTGTTGTTGCATTTAAAGTTTGGGGACTCTCCGTGTCTTACATGGTTTTTCTAGTAGTAGTAAAGGGTTGTTAGCTTAGCGTTAGCTTTAGCTCCACCATGGCTACCCGTTCTGCTGTTTCTCTCTCTGAGTCTTCTCCACTCTCCTGCTCTCTGTGTCAGATGTTCAGTTACTCCTCTGCCTCCTTTAATGATAATGGTACGTGTAATAAATGTAGCATTTTTGTAGCTTTGGAGGCAAGGGTGTCGGAATTGGAGGTCCGGCTCCGCGCTGTTGAAAAACCAGCAGATAGCTGAGGCCCCTTAGCCAGCGCGGAGCCACCGAGGGTAGCTCGTCCTCCAGTCCTCCAGCAGAGCCCGCGCAGCCGGGGCCTCAGGCCGGCTGGGTGACGGTACGTAGAAAGCATAGTCCTAGATCCCAGCCCACAGGTCACCACCAACCCGTCTGCGTTTCTAACAGATTTTACCCGCTCAGTGACACACCCGCTGAGAAGCCAACTCTGGTAATTGGCAGCTCCATAGTCAGAAATGTGGCACTAGAGACACCAGCGACCATAGTCAAATGTCTGTCAGGGGCCAGAACGGGCGACATCAAATCCTACCTGAAACTGCTGGCTAAGGATAAGCGTAAATACAGTAAGATTGTTATTCACGCTGGCGGTGATGACACCCGGTTACGTCAATCGGAGGTCACCAAAGTTAGTGTTGCTTCGGTGTGTAAGTTTGCCAAAACAATGTCGGACTCATTTTCTCTGGTCCCCTTCCTGATCTGACCAGTGACAACATGTTTAGCCGCATGCTGTCATTCAACCGCTGGCTGTCTAGATGGTGTCCAGAAAACAATGTGGGCTACATTGATAATTGCCGAACATTTTGGGGAAAACCTGGTCTGATCCGGAGAGACGGCATCCATCCCCCTTTGGATGGAGCAGCTCTTCTTTCTAGGAATCTGGCTGAATTTATTAGTTCTCCAGAACTCTGATGACCCAGGGTTCAGACCAGGAAGCAGGGTCGTAGTTTAACACTCCTCTCTGCAGCTTCTGTACTGCTACCCAGCCATTACCCTATTAAGACTGTCTCGCCCACGGCCAAAATTGAATGGATTAAAAAATAATGTAAAAGGAGGAAATCAGGAAAATCTAATAAAAATAAACACAATTCAGACTGAAAAGTAAAATAAAACAATTAAATGTGGCTTACTGAACATAAGATCTCTCTCTTCAAAGACTTTGCTAGTTAGTGACCTGATTTGTGACAATCAGATTGATTTATTTTGCCTCATAGAAACCTGGCTGCAGCAAGAGGATTATGTTACTATAAATGAGTCAACTCCTACTAATTATTTAAATTTACACATTCCTCGAAATACTGGGCGAGGAGTAGCAACCATCTTTCAGTCTGATTTATTGATTAGTCCCAGACCAATCAATAGCTACAACTCTTTTGAATATTTAATCCTTAGTTTTCCTCATCCAAATTGCAAAGCACTAAAACCACTTCTGTTTGTTGTTTTGTACCGTCCTCCAGGTGCTTACTCTAAATTTTTAGATCAGTTTTCAGACCTTTTATCTGATTTAGTGTTAAATACAGATAAGGTTATTATAGTGGGGGATTTTAACATTCATGTTGACACTGAAAGTGATAGCCTAAATATAGCCTTTAATGCTATCTTAGACTCAATTGGCTTTGCACAAAACATCAACAAACCTACCCACCTTTGTCTTCATTCACTGGACCTTGTGCTGATATATGGCATTGAGTGTAAAGACACAACAATATTTCCTCATAACCCTGTCCTGTCTGACCATTTCTTAATAACCTTTGAGTTTAATTTAACCGAGTACTCCACACCTGAAAGAAAATTTCATTATAGTAAATCATTATCAGACAATGCTGTAACAACCTTTTAAAGAATCTGTTCCACTTTTAATTTCCTCATTATCACAGAAAAACACAGTGGAGGGCAATAATTCTGTTACTTCCCCTTCACAAATTGATTCTCTTGTTTATAGTGTTACCTCATCACTGCATGATGCATTAGACAATGCAGCACCCTTGAAATAGAAGGTAATCATTCATAGGAGGTTAGCTCCCTCTTTTAATTCAGAGCTACATACTTTAAAGCACAGTGTTAGAAAATTGGAGAGAAAATGGCGCTTTCTATGGGAAGGAAAAGTAAATGTTAATGGATGTAGCTCCTTTAGTTGTTTCACCTAGAAAGAAAGAACAGATAAACTCTGAGCCAGTTTTCAAGGTTAGAGTTTGAAAGAGAGCACATAGAGTTAGTCACAGTAGAAGCTCAGTCAATTGCCATGTCTAGGAGAGAGAAAGGGTTAAACACTAAAAGACAGGGCCATGTGGATCATCTGTAGAAGGTGAGCATTAAGTTGTTGCCAGCAGAAGCTCAGACGATGCCCCTCTCCAGAAAGGTGTCACAGGTAGACACAGAGTCAGGCCAGGTGTAGCTTCTAGGAAGAGAATAGAGAGAACAAAGTTAAAAACTGAAATAACAGCAAATAATGCAAAATTGGAGAGTAGTGTGAGAATGTAGCGAAGAGGGAGAAAGTGGTCATTATGTCCTCCAGCAGCCTAAGCCTATAGCAGCATAACTACACAGATAGTTTCAGTTGAGATTATTTAGTTAAATGGTGCTTATTTACAATAATGTCGTCTCAAGGAACCCCACAAAGGGTCCCACTGATGGTCATTGTTATACTAAAAACCACAAGGATTGGGATACCTCTCTCTGTCAGACTGATTATAACCACTGGAAAAGAGAAGGGGTCGTACAGGTAGCAGAAATGGAGGGTGTGTTTGCACCTCAACCATAACTGAGCCGGTTTAGGCTAAACCTGACTCCCCCTTACTCCAACCAACAGGGAGGGAAGAAGACGGAGGTAAAAAATAAGGAAGATAGCTCAGGATAAACTAAGCTACTCTAACTATAAGCTTTATCAAAAAGGAACGTTTTAAGCCTAGCCTTAAAAGTAGACAGGGTGTCTGCCTCACAGACTAAAACTGGGAGCTGGTTCCACAGGAGAAGAGCCTGATAACTAAAGGATCTGCCTCCCATTCCACTTCTAGAGACTCTAGGAACCACCAGTAAACCTGCAGTCTGAGAACAAAGTGCTCTGTTAGGAACATATGGACCAATCAGATCTCTGATGTATGATGGAGCTAGATCATTAAGGGCTTTATATGTGAGGAGGAGAATTTTAAATTCTATTCTGGATTTAACAGGGAGCCAATGAAGGGAAGCTAAAATAGGAGAAATATGATCTCTCTTTTTAATTTTTATCAGAACTCTTGCTGCAGCATTTTGAATCAGCTGAAGGCTTTTAACTGCATTTTGTGAACATCC
This sequence comes from Girardinichthys multiradiatus, assembly GCF_021462225.1. Lineage (NCBI taxonomy): Eukaryota > Metazoa > Chordata > Actinopteri > Cyprinodontiformes > Goodeidae > Girardinichthys > Girardinichthys multiradiatus. The sequence continues at coordinate 50,789,765 of NC_061810.1, forward strand.
TGATAGTAAAGAATTACAATAGTCCAGCCTTGAAGTAGCAAATGCTTGGACTAGTTTTTCAGCGTCACTCCTGGACAGGATATTTCTAATTTTGGCAATGTTCTGGAGGTGAAAGAAGGAAATCCTAGAAACCTGTTTAATATAGGATTTAGCTGACATGTCCTGGTCAAAAGTAACACCAAGGTTTTTCACTTTATTATCAGAGGTGCCATCCAGGTTAAGTGATTGACTAAGCAGTTTCTTTTTTAAAGACTCCGGTCCAAAGACGACAACTTCTGTCTTGTCTGAATTTAGAAGCAAAAAATTTAAAGTCATCCAAGTTTTTATATCTTCAAGACATGCTTGTAGTCTATCTAACTGGTTGGGTTCATCAGGATTTATGGATAAGTAAAGCTGAGTATCATCAGCGTAACAGTGAAATTTATCCTATGCTGCTTGATAATTTGACCTATTGGAAGCATATATATAGTAAAGAGAATTGGCCCAAGTACTGAACCCTGTGGTACTCCACAATTAACCCTGGAGTTTGAAGATGATTTGTCATTTACATGAACAAACTGGAATCTGTCAGACAGATAAGATTTAAACCAGCCTAGCGCTGTTCCCCTGATCCCTACAGCATATTCCAGCCTTTTTAAGAGAATATTATGGTCGACTGGATCAAATGCTGAGTGGCAGAGAAGTAACTGAACATCTGACACAGAGAGGAGGAGAGAGGAGGAGACTCAGAGAGAGAAACAGCAGAATGGGTATCCATGGTGGAGCTAAAGCTAATGCTAAGCTAGCGATCCCTTTCCACTACTAGAAAATCCGTGTAAGACACGGAGAGTCCCCAAATGTTAAATACAGCAACAGAAAGTATGTGTTTTAACGTGCTTTCCAGTCCTCATCCCGGATTACTTTGCTGACAATAAAATCCATAAAACTTTCTCTTCTGAGTGTTCTTTGTATGTGGGTCAGATCTATACTGAAAATGACAGAATGTATGTCCCTGACTTTTGTGAAGTGCCTTGAGACGACATGTGTTGTGAATTGGCGCTATATAAATAAACTGAATTGAATTTGCAGAAATATACTGCTCCTGGTCAGTACCAACCAATCAGACCCAGGAGGAATGTCTTAGCGATGTCAATCATGCTCGGGTACACGCTGCACCCCCTCCCATAGCGCGTACTGCTGTTCAAGCTAAAGACTGTCAATGTGTTGCAGGTGTGCTAATGGTGGAGAAACAACTGAACGTTACAGGAAAATTGCCAATTTCTCGAGCGGCGCCTGCTCATGAAAAACAAAGACAGGTACAAAGGCCAAGTCCATGTTTTCTCAAAATTCCTTACTGCAGCTTTAAGTAACTTTTTGGAAAAAGATTACTTCTAGGAGTAGTTTTACTGCACTGTACTTTTTACTTCTACATAATTAAAAATATTTTGAAGGCCTCAATGCTCTGATTATCAGATTCTGACTGACACAGGGCGACGAGGGTGAGGAGACAGCTGTAGGAGTGCTCATGGATCAGACTATGGTTGCAGTAGCAGTAACACTGCATGATTTTTCAGGAAAACCTCTGACACTGCATGAGATTTGGTTGTAGGTCTGTAGGTCATCAGGGATAAATAAGGACATTGGTGAGGCATCACACTCAATGACAACAGACTTGGTTCAAACTCACTATGAAAGTTTTAACATAAAGACATCTGAATTCTTATGCCTGAATATACCGTAAGCGATATGTATTACCAAACGTTTAATAAATGTCAAAGGTAGCTGGAGTTTCCTATCCTGCCATGAATGCTGGTGTTTTGAAAAACACCTGTTAAATCATTTTAAATGTGACAAACTGGAGGAGATTTAGTGGAACATCAAGTCTTGTCATGCATTCAAAAGTATACTGGAGAGCAACGGGGTGGAATTCACAGTGTCCGGCTGGGTTATGACTGGGTATGTGACTTTTTTATGATGTCCCTGTTTTTTTCATAATAATGGATCAACTCACCCTCTGGAAATAAAATTGAAATGCTCCGTTACTGCCCCAAAGTTGTCAAATAATTATTAAAATGGACAGCAAGTGATGGTTAAGTTTCACTTTTAGTTTCAACCATCACAGATAAATAAAGCATCTTCACAGCGTGATGTGAGAGAAGTGATGTCATTATTGGTTCACGATGTTTGTGTTGCAGTTGTGTTGATTCTGTAGCAGTGGTGTATGATGTCATTTTCAATCCTCTATTGATCATCCTCTGCATCTGTGGTTTATTTATAAAATTCCTACAAAAACGAAAAGTTTATTTCTGGAGACACAAGGTTTCGGTTGGCGACTTTATGTAGGGTTTACATGACGTGTGTGGGTGTGACGCACACACACGTCATGTAAACCTTGTTGAAAACATCAGTAGCAGGCAGGTTTATCTGGTGATCAACCTGTGTATGCTACAGATTAAATGTAGCAGGTTTATTTTCTCATTGCGTAATGTCTTCTTGGCCATTGAAAACAAAGTTTAAAACACAATATTGTGATTGCGTCATAAGAAAGGTGCATTCTGTAGATAATGTGGGGAAATAAGTTTTTCTACGTAAATATTTTTCTCACATGGCGATTGGCATGAAATTCACCCTAATCGTTGGTAACAAACCAAGTAATCCACACAAAGAGGAATCCACACCATTTAGTCCATAAAATAAGTTATTTTCAATGAAGTGGAATTAAACAGAGAACATGCTTACTGAATGATTGCTTGGAGATCTCTCCTGTATGCAGATTCTTCTACACACACTGTCTTCACATCTTGAAGGTTCTTGAGGCTTCCTCTAACCATTCTGATCTTCAATTGTTTCCACAGATTTTCAATTAAATTCCAGGCAGGTGATTGGCTGCTTCATACCAGCAGGATAATTTATTTTTGTAAAACGAGCTGAAAGTCTCAGTAGGTGTGAGTTTGGATTCATTGTCTAGCTGAAAAATCTGTTTATTCATAATATTTCTGTCTTCATCCATTCTTCATTCATATAAAGTCTGCCAGAACCATGTGCTGAAAAGCAACCCCACACCATCATGTTCTCACCTGCTAACTTCATTGTTGGTCTGGGGTTTTTGTGGTGCCATTCCTCCTTGAAACATGTTTTATTTACTGACATCCAAATAGTTCACTTTTGGTCTCATCTGAGCAACTATATCTCCTTGAACATGCGTTTTCTTCAGCGGTGGAGTCTTGTGCAGTAATTGTGCATAGAGGACATTGTGGCTGAGTGCATTACTTATTGTTTTCATGAAATAAAACCTGGTCTTTTCCAGGTCTTTCTGAAGCTCTCCCATTTCCAGATCATTCAGAAGTTTAGAATTATGTCTGGAACCGAAGCCGTCAGTGTGTGAAATGGCAGTGTGACCTTTTTGCTGCTACCTTTCTTTATGTTATTACTACTTATTCCACTTGTTCATCCACTTATTTATAGATAACTTAATTTCGGGACTAATTTGTGCTGATTTTTTGTATCTGTGGAAACTTATTTTCCCTACTGTTCTTTATCTGCTACAAATTGTTGAAAAGAGGTAGATTTTTTTCTGCAGCAGCATCTGCTACTAATAATGAGAACTGCACTGAGTACTGAACAGGGAATACAGGTGATTTTCTCATATTACATCAGCTTGGAGTGGTTTGAAACTTATTGCAGTTAAAAACACACAAGTTAATTTACTCTTAAAATTTCAGACACTTTGAGAAGGTGCCACAGCTGTTTCTTCTCATTGCTCTTTCAGAATCACTTTTATTATCTCTGTAAAACAGAGTTTGGGGTTTTTCTGATGTTCTGCTTGTTCTCTCACACATATCATGCAGAGAAACAGAAAGCTCTGCTGTTTCTGTTCAGTTTTTAAGGCCTGGTCAGACAGAGAAGCTGCACACTGTAATGTTGATGGTTTATGAGGATTCTGTTATGGTTTATGTCAAAAAATCACATCAGTCCCTCATTTAGGTAAACATTTAACCAATTCTTCTGTAAGGTTTTCTTTTGTTTTTGGACAGGGCTAAAAATATATATAATAAATAAAAGTTTATGCGCGGTACAAAATCCTGAGCTGTTATCACATGAAACCTAAATTCTTTTTGTGTATTAATTTTATATGGACATCCAAGAGAAAACACAGAAGACTTTGCAAAAAAACAAACTGTTTTTGAAGTATTTTGAAGCTCCCATTAGTAGATGATTTGTAAGTCTGAGACCATGATCTTTGGTCCTCTGACAGAAGAAGAAGAATAATGTAATGAGTCAGGTAGGACCCCTCCAGGCCTGCTCCTAGTTTCCTATCCTGTTTGTGTTGCTCAATGACAGGACAGATGGTTCTGCTGGAGGTTTCATCGCGTTAAAAGGGAGACATTCTTTCTACTGTCGCCATATTCTTGCTCAGAAGATATTGCCACTAGTCAGTGTCTTAAAACAATCAGCTGGGTATGAACTTGGATCCGTGTGAGCTGCATTCATTATTTACCTCTGTACATTTATAAAGTCTGTTTTTCTTTTAAAGTGCATTGAGATGATATTTGTTTTTGAATTATTGCTACGTACAAAAAAATGAACTGAACAGATCTCAATGTGAAACCAAAGAAAAGAGGGCATCTATTTCCAGAACCTCAGAGCCTTGACTTTGCACTTAGCAAATTATGTGGTTCTGTTGGCATCGTAAAGACATGTCAGTGAGTGAATGTGAGGATGAATGGGTGGATGACTGAATGTAGGGTGAAGCGTTTGGGGTCTCTGGGGACTTGATAAAGCAAGTGATATACAAGTACAAGCCATTTATCATTACATGACCTGAAACTGCTGGAGCGGTTCATAGCCAAGTGTAAAGCAACCAGGAGTCAGCTCTTCTAAGTCTGAGGACATTTTCTAAACCAGTAAAAGGGCAGACTTTGACCTCAGTTAGGAAAGATTCTGTTTCAGGCAGAGGGGTTCCAGTATCTTTCCTGGTTGATCGGAGAAGGAGATGGATGGATAGATCAGAGCTTTATTTACAGCAATTGGGGGGAGGGGGGTACTACGATCTGTGGCAGTAAAAAAAGACCTGGGATAAAAGGTGAAACTCTGGATTTAGTAATCTATCTATGCTCCAACCCTCTCCTGTGGTCATGAGAGATCCTCGATACAAGAAGCTGAAATGAGCCTCCCCTGTGAGAGGACCGCTATCATTCAGGGGAAGCTGCTCCACATTGAAAAGACTCAGCGAAGATGGTTAATCTAATCAGGAAGCTTCTTGTAATCTCCTGTTGGAGGTTTCCACCACACATCCTACTGAGAGGAGACCAGGGACAGACCCAGGGACTTACTACAGGGACTAAATGGAAGATCTAAAGTATGCTTGAGTCTTGTACCCGAGTTGAAGCACAGTGGGACCACTTACAGTTTAGGAAAGTTTTTACATGATGCCGACGCTGTGTGGATCTGTCGTGGTGAAGACAGAACTGAGTTGAAAGGTAAAGCTGGTTCCAACCCTCACCTGGGCCATGAGCTGTTGTTGTATATTTTGAGGGGGTTATGATCACCATCATGTCTCAGGGCTCGGTTTGACACAGACTTCAGTTGAACAAAAAGAGGACTTTATTCCAACCAGACCCGCATCAAAATGACCGATCGATCTTCTTTTCTGGAGGAATCTCATGCTGAATGTTGGAGAATCCCTTATGAACTTTAGATACAGCCTCCTTTGTAGACTTCCAGATGACTCACATAGAGTACCATATTTGGCATTCCCCAACTTTCAGCTCTAACTTTAGCTATAGTCACATACTTTCTATATTTGACATCCTTCAGCCAGGACCTTCTACGATCTTTAGGCATGTTCAGGCATCCACACCTTGCTTTTTTGGTCCCCCTCAGTCCCTCTTTGGCTTAGAAATGTGCTCCAAGCCTAACCTAAGGCCTCAACAAATAAGATCAAAAGGATCGAAAGAGGCTAGTTAAGGGAGTTTAAACATCTGGTAAGGATACCTACAGGACACCTTCCTATGCAGAGGTTTTGGACATATCTTACTGGGAGGATGCCTGGTTCAGTGAAGATTTGAGATGAGCAGAAGGTTAAGTGTGGAAAGAGGGATGTCTGTGAATCTTTGTTTAAACTGGTCACCCTGAAATGTGGTCTTGGTTAAACAATGGAAAATGCATGGGAAGATGCTGCAGTAAGAACTACAGTTTAATGAAACTATCTGCCACAAGGTTGAAAATCTGCAGCTAGTTCTGCAAAGATAGTCTCCAATGCAGTGGACATTTATTCAGCCTCAGCATGCTAACATTAAGTTGAGCCTAATCTTTACCCTTTTGATGCTAATATCCCTTGAAGTAGCCAATAACTCAAAGAATAATGCAGACCAACATCTGCTGAGGTTGTTGCAACACCAGACACTTGGTTGGTCTCACTAAACTATCATTAGCTACGTCAGACATTTTCTTTAAGCTGGACATACTCTGATCTTTGTCATTTACTGCTTCAAAGCAATGGCCAAATACAGAAGGTATTCCAGCCTGACAAAATCAAATTCAAGTTGGCTTTCCTGCACATCCATTCTGCTCTGCATGCTGTTTTCTCTTGTAATTTTGAATCTTCAGCTCATATTATTTGACCTTTTGTTGCAGGTTGGCTGAAATAAAGCTTCGAACTGGCATGTTTTCGATTGAAGAGAAGATGCAGAACATCTCTTCACACAAGCACTTTATCCTCAGTGGTTTTGAAGAACTTGGAGAACTGAGGCCGGTCCTCTTCATCCCTTACTTCCTCATGTTCATTGTTGCTCTGCTGGCCAACTCCTTGCTGATATATGTCATCGTTTCTCAGAGAAGCCTTCATCAGCCAATGAGCATCCTCATCGCTGGCATGGCTTGTGTTGAACTCTGCCTCCCAGTATTCTTTGTTCCCAACATGCTGCTGAACCTACTGTTTGACTGGAAAGGGATCTCTCTGATTGGCTGTCTGGTTCAGATGCACTTTATTCACTTTTTTGGAGCTTTTCAGACCACCTTCCTGGTATGGATGGCTCTGGATCGATACTTTGCCATTTGCACACCGCTCTCCTACCATGAACTGATGGCACTGCAGAGATTCCTGAAGTTCATCATCCCACTTGCTGTCAGAAACATGCTCCTCATCACTCTGTTTGTGAGTTTTGCAGGAAAGCTCTCATTTTGCAGAAATGTGATGAACCATTGTTTCTGTGAGCACATGGCCTTGGTGGAGCTGGCCTGTGGAAGCATCGCCATCAACAGTCTGGCTGGACTGATGGCTATTTTCTTCATTCCTGTTTTTGACTTCTTTGTCATCACTGCCTCTTACACTCTGATATTCAGTTCTGTGTTGAGATCCAGCAGTTCTGGTGTAAAAGCACTACACACCTGCATCACACACATCATTGTCCTCACCTTCAGTCTGACTTTAGCTCTAATTGCTTTCCTTTCATATCGAGTTAAAAGCGAGCTGCCTGAAGCCATCCGGGTTTTCTTCAGCACCATGTACCTGTTGTTTCCAAGCTGCTTCAACCCGATCATCTACGGCATCAGAACCACTGAGATCAGACAGCACATGCTGAAGACGCTGACACACTGAGCACATTAAGTCTAGGTTGTTTCCTACTATTAGGGAATTAACGTCCACCTCCAAACAGGAAAAAAGCAGAAACTAGTAAACTTACTATTAAACTTGTTCATTGCAGATTAAAAATAAAAAAATATAAAACATTGTCGCATTGCTGCTCAGTTCTTTTCTTCCCCTTAGAGTTTGGCTGAGCTTCAACAGTGAATTTTACTGATGTAATGAGTATATAAAGGCCTTGTCTCACCACTATGAACATCTTTTAATATTTCATGTATTTTGTACCAAAGAATAGGTTTTTGCCACCAGCTAAAGAATTCTCTTTAGCTGAACTCTTTAACTGGTGAGTGCACTGGTTTTAAAGAAAAAATAACACATCTACAACAAAAACCTACCTAAGGTCACCACTGGGGGGCAGTGTAAAGGGAGGCAGATAGCTTTACTTGTGACAGCTTACTGGCTGTGGGCAATGAGACAAACCTACAGGGGTTGGACAATGAAACTGAAACACCTGGTTTTAGACCACAATAATTTATTAGTATGGTGTAGGGCCTCCTTTTGCAGCCAATACAGCATCAATTCATCTTGGGAATGACATATACAAGTCCTGCACAGTGATCAGAGGGATTTTAAGCCATTCGTCTTGCAGGATAGTGGCCAGGTCACTACGTGATACTGGTGGAGGAAAACGTTTCCTGACTCGCTCCTCCAAAACACCCCAAAGTGGCTCAATAATATTTAGATCTGGTGACTGTGCAGGCCATGGGAGATGTTCAACTTCACTTTCATGTTCATCAAACCAATCTTTCACCAGTGTTGCTGTGTGTATTGGTGCATTGTCATCCTGATACACGGCACCGCCTTCAGGATACAATGTTTGAACCATTGGATGCACATGGTCCTCAAGAATGGTTCGGTAGTCCTTGGCAGTGACGCGCCCATCTAGCACAAGTATTGGGCCAAGGGAATGCCATGATATGGCAGCCCAAACCATCACTGATCCACCCCCATGTTTCACTCTGGGCATGCAACAGTCTGGGCGGTACGCTTCTTTGGGGCTTCTCCACACCGTAACTCTCCTGGATGTGGGGAAAACAGTAAAGGTGGACTCATCAGAAAACAATACATGTTTCACATTGTCCACAGCCCAAGATTTGCGCTCCTTGCACCATTGAAACCAACGTTTGGCATTGGCATGAGTGACCAAAGGTTTGGCTATAGCAGCCCGGCCGTGTATATTGACCCTGTGGAGCTCCTGACGGACAGTTCTGGTGGAAACAGGAGAGTTGAGGTGCACATTTAATTCTGCCGTGATTTGGGCAGCCGTGGTTTTATGTTTTTTGGATACAATCCGGGTTAGCACCCGAACATCCCTTTCAGACAGCTTCCTCTTGCATCCACAGTTAATCCTGTTGGATGTGGTTCGTCCTTCTTGGTGGTATGCTGACATTACCCTGGATACCGTTGCTCTTGATACATCACAAAGACTTGCTGTCTTGGTCACAGATGCGCCAGCAAGACGTGCACCAACAATTTGTCCTCTTTTGAACTCTGGTATGTCACCCATAATGTTGTGTGCATTTCAATATTTTGAGCAAAACTGTGCTCTTACCCTGGTAATTGAACCTTCACACTCTGCTCTTACTGGTGGAATGTGCAATCAATGAAGACTGGCTACCAGGCTGGTCCAATTTAGCCATGAAACCTCCCACACTAAAATGACAGGTGTTTCACTTTCATTGTCCAACCCCTGTACAGCTACGATTGTTTTTGGAGACAGACCAGGTGCGATTAAGAAGGTGTTAATGCTAGATACATAAGGGACTTTATGACCAGAGTTGACTGAGCAGCTGGCAGCGCAGCTATCTCCTGGTGAACCAGATTGCTATGGCCTTATTAAATTTAGAAATCTTGAAAATTGTCCTTACATCTCTGTTGCTCAGACGTCACCTCTTTAACTACATCTAAAACTTCAGCTCCATCTCTTCAGTGTGCTTGTACTGCATTTTTTTTCAAAAGATTTCTTTAGATTATTGTGGAACCTCCTGTTGCATCTTAAACATTTTTATAACCTGAAATGCTCTGTTTAAATCAAACCAGTGATGCAACAATAAGGGTAATCCCAGCTTGCATTTATTTGGGTTATCCCAGTGATTACACTCATTACACTGAACAATATAAGAAGCCTTTCTCCAGCAGCCACTGGAACAAAGGAGAGGTAAAACCTGGCCTTATAATAATAATAATAATAATAGGTATTTATAAAAATTACAAATTACAATTTAAAACTGATCCAGGCCATTTGTCCACCTAGCAACAAAACTAGATAAATCCTGATGGCTTTTCAAAACTGGCTACTTTGAAATTAAACTGGAATGCCAAAACACTACTAAGCAGGGTTTGTTCTATAGAGAATTTCCAATCCAATGGTATAATATATTAAGATAAAATCATGTACTTTTTTTTACTGAAGACTAGAGAAGTAGAACATTTACAGTTATCTGTATTCATGTAAGTAGTTGATCATTAATTAACTTATTCCAGAACAACTGCTTACATGCATTTCTTATTTTTGTCAGCTTCATCCCATGCATGATGGGATTCAGAAGAGATTGAAATATCACAAAATACAGCGACAAAATAATCTGCAACCCACTCGGTAATGTAATTATATCGAACCTACTATGAAGACTTTCAAATAAACAGCCGGAGCAGAAGTTGAAGAGTGAAGCCAGGTGTTGATGGTTTTCTGTCTCGTCTGTTTAGACCCAGAGAAAACAACCATGAGGATGTAAGAATAAAAGATGGGCAGCAGGGGGACCAAGACTGTGAGGACAGTTCCAAACAGTCCATAAATGTTGTTCAATCTGGTGTCAGAACATGCTAAGTTAACAACAAGGTAGTTACGGCAAAATGTGCTGTTTAAAACATTTCCACACAGGGTTAGACGGACAGTTAATAATAATGTAATCAGACATTTTACAAAAGAGTACAGCCAGATCATAATAATCAAAAGAATAACCTTGTAATGAGTCAACATTATGTGATACTGGAGAGGATAACAGATAGCGAGGTATCTGTCATAAGACATGATAGCTAAATTACAAAACTCAATATTTACATAGGAGTAGAGGCAGAAGATCTGCAGGAAGCAGAGAAGAGCAGCAACTCTGTGAACATCAGAGAGGATCTGAACCAGCAAGAAGGGAAACAAGCCTGAGCTGCCGTACAGTTCATTCACAAACAGGCTGCACAGAAACATCTACATGGGTTCATGTAAGCTCCTGTTCACACAGATCACCACGATCATCAAGGTGTTGATAATCAGAATTATAATGTATAATACTGCAGTTATCAAGAAGTACAAGTACCGCAATCTTCCAACATCCATATAAGCTCCAAGAATGAAATAGGTCAGAGGGGAAGAAGTGGAGTTCAACATGTTTGGTTTAACGAGGAATCAAAAAAAGAAACTGAATCATAAATCAACACCACACATCCATGTGTAAGCTGTAGTAAACAGTAAGGTTTTCTGTCCTGATTTAAAGGAACCAACAGTTTCTGCACATCTCAGGTTTTTAGGCAGTTTAATCCAGAGCTGAGGAGCATAGAAATGCTGTTTCACCTTGTTCAGTTTTGGTCCTGGAAATGCAGAGTGAGCTGGTCTGTGTTAACTTGAGGGGTATGCATAGTTCATACCTGAATGCAGCAACTCTGAAATGTATTTAGGTCCAAAACCATTTAGTGTTTTTTAGACCATCAGCAAGATTTAAATTCCTCTGACAAGCACAGAGCCAATGCAGTGATTTAAGGCAGGGTGTAATGTGATCCATTTTCCTGGTGTTGGCCAGGACCGTAGCAGCAGCATTTTGGATTAGCTGTAGCTGCCTGGCTGATTTTTTACGGAGAATCAGTGAAGACACCAATAAATAATCTAACCTACTGAAAATACAAGCATCTGGTGGTTTTTTCTGCATGCACTGTGGTCTTTAACACCATGGAGTTTAGTTGAGTTCTGATTCATAACCTTGCATTTTTTAGACCAAAAATACCAACTTGTGTCATTTCTGCTTTAAGTTGGAAGATGTTCTGACCCATCAACTCACTGATATTTTGGACTTTTTTCCGGCCACTCTTCCATGAAGCCCAGCTCTATGGAGGCTTGTTGTGGTCCTATGGACAGATATTTCAGTCTCCGCTGTGGAACTCTGCAGCTCCTCCAGGGTTACCTTTGGTCTCTGTGCTGCCTCTACGTTTATTGCCCTCCTTTTTCGGTCTGTGAGTTCTGGTGGGCGACTCTCCTGGCAGGTTTCTTGTTGGTATCATGTGCTTTTGATTTAAAGATAATGGATTTGATGGAGCTCCAGATGCTGGATAGATATGCACATGACAATTTTCAGTTGTTTTTTATGCAATAAAAACATTTCAATTGCATGTTAGAATGTAACAAGATAGGTCAGAAGCCAAGGAGGGGATACTTTTGCAAGGCAGCATACATGACAGGCTGTATCTTATTCTTTTAAGGTATGTGTCTTGCAGAAAGCATAACTGGTGCATGTTGGTATTTTATGTCTTTAATTAAGTGTCAATGTTAATCCCTTATGGAAAAGTGATGCTAATTAGCTTTGTACCCGTTTTGCTGTGAATATAGCCAATGTTGTGAATGAATTTCACAAATGTTGGTAAATAAATTTGCATACAAAGGACAATATTAGACGTGAAGCAATACAAGACATCCTAAACTCACCCCTGTATCATTTCAAGCAGTTTGAGCTTAGACAGTAAAAAGTGTTTCATGTTCCATCTGCCGACCGACCCAAAAGACCTTGATGAGCAAGCTGTCAGAGGACACATTGGTACCTAGCTAAAAACATAAATACTGAATTTATGTTTTACATCTTACAAATGTTAAACTCTAGAGGGCGCTATTTCTTTAGAAATGTATATTGCAGAAAGGATTAACTGGATAACTGGATCCTATTTAGAGCTCCTATGCGCACATTATTTTATCTGTGTTAGACTATGATAAACTGAAATTATTCACTAATTAGACCAAATCCGGCTACTCTGTAGTTCTTCCCAAAAGTCTCGTTCAGGAACACATCTCATCAACTCACCCATGGAAAACATCCATGTCTGTCAAATTCACAAGCTGCGTGTCGATGAAGGGAACCTTCAGGTCAGCTTAGGACCTCCAGTCGAAAAACCCACCCGTCCTAAAAGGCAGGAAAAAACGTCTGGAGGCCTCAGAGAAATCTCGTTCTTGGCCAATCTGAACAAGAGATTTTGAATCTAATATGTATCATTATCATCTATTTTAAGGATCTTTCATGCCAATCAGGTCCTGGTTCATCATTCCTATTCACCACAATATATGTAACAGAAAACATTGACCTGTTGAACCTCTGGAGCTGAATATCACTAGAATGGATGCTCCCTTTCTATCAGAGTGCATAAACAGCTTGAATCAATTCAGAACATTAAAACGACATAAAGACCAGCTTGAAGTTATAACAGAAAATAGAAAAACATCAGGTAAATTCTCAGCAGCAACACAGTGTAGTTCAGTCACTGTCTTTGGTCTTCCTTGAACCTTCTTTAGTCTCTTAGATTGGTTCTTTACACCTTTATTGTTCTGCATCACATTTATCCTGGTTCAGGGTCCAACAAAGTCTTCATGTGTCCATCGGTCTCTGAGTCCCAAAAAGGTTACTTGTACGACCAGTCTCTGGATTGGTGTCATTCTGAGAAGACAGAGAATACTGACCAGTATCTTGCTAAGCCATGACATTAAAGTACCACATGTCTAATTAAACATCCTTCGTCCGTATATAATTGTATTCTTGATGTCTCCACAGTCCGATTACTGTTTGTGTCCATTTAACTGCTCTAAATATTCCCCTCTAAACCATTCAAAGCTCTAAATAATTAAAGAATATGAAACCAACTAATGTATCTAGTATCAAAACTTAAGTTGTGCAAAAAGGAGATTGTTGTAACTTCAGGGTCAACCCAGGCCAAAATAACAGATCTGCCTTTTATGGATAAAACTTACCTAATAAAAGAAATTGAAACCAAAGACATTTATCTTACCTTCCTAAATTAACAGAAACAGGAGAAAACGTTCAACAAAAAAGGCAGTTAAACCCTTACTAATCTCCTCTTAGTTATTACATCATGCATGTTATCCAAGCATCAGATGTCAGGGAACTCGTTCAGATCATAGTTGTAACAGAAGTATCACATGTAAATTGGGTATCGTTGTATCACCTTTTCTGTATTTCCTCAACGTCCTCCTTTATCATAGTCCAGTGCGATGATGATATGAACAAGGGTGTGATAACTTTCACAGCAGTGCTCAAACTCCAGCCCCGGGTACATAGGAATCTCAGAAAACAAAATAATTATGAGCAGAAATGAAACTTTGAAACCAAATTTAACAAGTTAAACTTTTAGATTAGAATTGTGCTGCAGCAAATATAAAATACATAAAGTTCTTAAGAAATAAAATAAATGGTCAAACCATTTTCCATTCAGAAAGAACTTTCTTCTAAAAGCTCTCTGAACAACAACCCAGGTCCAGCCTCCACATCAACGAAGGGAAACGTTCTGTAGGTCAATTTGGTTCCCTCTCATCACCTGTAAAAAGCTATTGATAGAGAGATCTGAACTGCTCCTTTTAGCAGTGATAATCAATTATATTCGCTCAGGGTTTTCATGCAAAAGAAAGAAACAGAAGTTAACAAGGATAGTTTAAGTAAACACCTTTTCCCCTGGAAGCATGAAGTGCCATTCTACCTCATCCTATCAGCACAGATATTGTTCTAAACTACAGGTCCTTATGGAATCAGACCTTCTCCACAATCTTCCTCAGGGTCCGGTCACCTCTTCTCGTTGTGCAGCGTTTTCTGCCACTTTTTCCTTCCCACAGACTTCCCACTGAGGTGCCTTGATACAGCACTCTGGGAACAGCCTATTCGTTCAGAAATGTCTTTCTGTGTCTTACCCTCTTGCTTGAGGGTGTCAATAGTGGCCTTCTGGACAGCAGTCAGGTCGGCAGTCTTACCCATGATTGGGGTTTTGAGTGATGAACCAGGCTGGGAGTTTTAAAGGCCTCAGGAATCTTTTGCAGGTGTTTAGAGTTAACTCGTTGATTCAGATGATTAGGTTCATAGCTCGTTTAGAGACCCTTTTAATGATATGCTAATTTTGGGAGATAGGAATTTTGGGTTTTCATGAGCTGTATGCCAAAATCATCCGTATTAAGACAATAAAAGACCTGAAATATTTCAGTTAGTGTGTAATGAATCTAAAATATATGAATGTTAAATTTTCATCATGACATTATGGAAAATAATGAACTTTATCACAATATGCTAATATTTTGAGAAGGACCTGTATGTATTTCTCAAACATTATCCCGAAAAGAGATAGATTAACATTGCACACTACTGTGTTTTTGTACACTAACTCAAAATAAGTTAAACAGTCTTCAATCTGATCCAGTGCCTAAAAATAGTTTGTCTGGTGCGCATTTTATTATCATTCAGAAATTAGTCATTTTATAAAACCGTGTGTGACCTCACCTCGTGTTATTTTATTCTTAAATCGATCTCATAAACTTGACTTAACCCGCCTTTGATCAGAGAGATACATATTCTCCACTGATAGTCTTCCTTTTTAAACAGATCAGATGACAATTTAACTTTGCTAATGTTTCTGCTATTTTGTTAATTTATCAGATTTCAGCTGATATTCTATAGTCAACTTCATCCTGTTACTGCAAGCTTTCAGATGAAGAAGTCAGTTTTCAACATTCAAAGTTTTCTTGTTTATTTACATTCTGTGTCCTTGTATGTGTGAATAATGTTGTATCTTCATGATACAAACTTAACTTAAACACTAATTATTTACTAATAAACACATTTTATGATACTTTGTCTCTCCTGCAAGTATTGTCAGTTTCCTTTCAGTTAAAAGGTAGCATCCAGTACCAGAGATCACAGCTCCGTTAGGGTTGGTTCCTTCACATTCTTATCTAAAAGATAAGTTTTAACTTCTATGCCAAGTGTTTAGCCCTTATTCGTCTGTATTCGGGGTGCGAATACTTAATGGAGTCTGCAATTTTGTGCTTTGTGCAAGGAATGTGATGTTTGGCGTTGTCTCTCCAACGTCTGGGACTTTTCGTAAAGAAGATAACGAGGGCCATAGGAGGCAGTTCATTCCTCCCTCCTAAGATATAAACCTCTTAGTTTGCTGATAGTCTGAGACTTTGTTTATAGCCACATCAAACACCGCTGCTGTTTTCCACTAACAAAGATTATGTTAATTGATTATTGTCTGTACACACAATCAAACAGTTCCCCATATAATTATTGAAAGACATCCAGATCACATTGTAGTTTCTCTATTTGCGAAAGATGTCAAAGCTATATTTTGCCTTAAAGAGAACATTGCTTTTTCTTCCTTTCAGTGACGAACATTTATTAAAATTCATTGTTTAAAGAGAACAAGCCTATTTTATTTTGTACACATAGACTGCCATAGTGCATCGCAAACACTAATTTATCTGTGAAAGACTTACTTGCGAAGACTTAGAATCCAGTATCCTAAACTGTAAAAACCTTTCAGATTGTAAATTTATTCAAGTTCCTGTTTTAAATTCTCCAAGCACTTCCGTCCTATTCCTGTTCTAATTTTCTGCTAATTCAAGTGTTTGACATTTAAAGTACATTCAACGCAGTTAAATCCACTATTAATGTTTATTTCGTAGGAGTCTCACCTCTGAATATTGTTTTATGTTCTCCTGGTGATGCTTTACTTCTTAGCAACTTTTCTAAGTCAAAACCTTGTTCTTTATGTGTTTTTATCTCTGTCTCTGTTCTGGGATCTAATCCAAAAACCATTTCCTGACCTTACTGGCCTTCTGAAGAATGTTTCCTGGACATCATTTATCTGGATGCTGAATTCCAATGTCACAGTGACCTGGCTGAACTGCACTAACAGGCCCATTAATCATTTCTCACGCCAATAACTTTTCCCTGAAGTAATCTATTATCAGAAGGCTTTCATGTTTACTCTTCTTCACAGAATTCATCTTATAATGGTAAAAACAATAATAACACTTTAAGCTTTAAGCCTCAACAGAACCAAGTAGTATGCTGTGCCAGAGTTCGCACCCAGGAACCTCTGTTCGTTGATGGAAACATGCATCACCAGTTTGAAATCACATTTGGGGACCGGAAGCTAAAGGCCAGTCCATAAAATTTCAGGAGAGATTTAAAATGTTCCAGTTTTTGTGCAGATCTAATATTTAGAGGCAGACCATCCCATTTAGAGTGAAGGCTCTGTCAGCTCCAGATTTAAGTTTAGACTTTGGCATGGATGGCATCAGTTGTCAACTGGACCTCATGGTTCTTCCCGGAGCATGAATAAACAGGATCTCAGATAGGTAAGACGGGGCTTGGCCGTTTAGAAAGAGGCCAAAACTGGAGTTAAATGTTCCTACTGTATTGTACCAGTCAGCAGACAAGCAGTTGCTTTTTGGACCAACTGGAGATGATGAGCAGAAGACTGGTCCAAGCCAGAGTACAGAGAGTTACATAGCCCAAAGTAACAAACAGATGAATAACACATTCAAAGACTTTGGCTGGAAGCTATGGCTTTACCTTTGATGGCTTGATTACTCAGTTTAAGGTTTTTTTAACGATTGTCTTAGAGTGAAGGGCTGAAGGGCCCAGAGCATTGTCAATATATGGACTAACAACGTTTCCAAAAAAGGCTATTTCCGTTTTGCTTTAATTTTATTTAAAAAAATTTAAGGATGTCCACTGTTTAACGTCTTCAAGGGATAGCATAAACAGATCAAATGTGCCTGCTTTTAAGGCAAAGAAATCTGCAAGTCATCGGCAAAGCAGTAAAATGAAATGTTATACCACAACAAAGTTACCCAAGGGGCAGCATATTTAGTGCAAACAAGACTGAACCCAAAACGGAGCCTCAACTAATAACTAAGAGGGGTTATTTTTAAGCTAAATGTGCCCGTATTCGCATAAAAAGTCCTTTCAGAGGACCACTAAAGAACAGATCTTTTAAGGCCAAGGCATAATTCAGCTGTGATAGGAGGATATCATGGCTGACCACTCATGCTTCTGTTTATCTTGCTGAGGAGTTGAAACACAATGCTGGTAGAACTCGTCGTACTTGTCGTCTTCCACTTTATCCGGGACCGGGTTGCGGGGGCAGCAGACTCAGCAGAGACACACAGACGTCCCTCTCCTCAGACACCTCCTCCAGCTCCTCTGGGGGGAGCCCAAGACGTTCCCAGGCCAGCCGAGAGACATAGTCCCTCCAGCGTGTCCTGGGTCGTCCCCTGGGCCTCCTCCCGGTGGGACCTTCCTGGAACACCTCCCAGGGAAGGCGTCCAGGAGGCATCCAGTATAGATGCCCGAGCAACCTCAACTGGCTCCTCTCGATGTGGAGGAGCAGCGGCTCTACTCCGAGCTCCTCCTGGATGGCCGAGCTCCACACCCTATCTCTAAGGGAGTGCCCGGCCACCCTACGGAGGAAGCTCATTTCAGCCGCTTGTATCCGGGATCTCGTTCTTTCGGTCATGACCCAAAGTTCATGGCGGTAGGTGAGGGTAGGAACGTAGACCGACCGGTAAATCGAGAGCTTCGCTTTTCGGCTCAGCTCTCTCTTCACCACAACAGACCGGCACAGCGCCCCTATTACTGCGGCAGTTGCACTGATCCGTCTGTCGATCTCCCGCTCCATTCTCCCCTCACTCATGAACAAGACCCCGAGATACTTAAACTCCTCCACTTGAGGCAGGAACTCCCTCCAACCTGAAGAGGACAAGCCACCCTTTTCCAGTCGAGAACCATGGCCTCGGACTTGGAGGAGCTGATCTTCATCCCAGCTGTTTCACACTTGGCTGCGAACCGCCCCAGTGCATGCTGTAGGTCTTGGCTAGAGGGGGCCAGCAGGACCACGTCATCTGCAAAAAGAAGAGACGAAATCCTCTGGTCCCCAAACCAGACCCCTTCCGGCCCTTGGCTGCGTCTAGAAATCCTGTCCATAAAAGTTATGAACAGGACCGGTGACAAAGGGCAGCCCTGCCGGAGTCCAACATGCACCGGGAACGAGTCCGACTTAGTGCCGGCAATGCGGACCAAACTCCTGCTCCGCTTGTACAGAGACCGGATGGCCCCTAATAAAGGGCCCCCGATTCCATACTCCTGGAGCACCCCCCACAGGGCACCACAAGGGACACAGTCGAATGCTTTCTCCAGGTCCACAAAGTACATGTGGACCGGTTGGGCAAACTCCCATGAACCCTCGAGTACCCTGTAGAGGGTATAGAGCTGGTCCAGTGTTCCACGGCCGGGACGAAAACCACACTGCTCCTCCTGAAGCCGAGGTTCGATTATCGGCCGGACTCTCCTCTCCAATACCCTGGCGTAGGCCTTACCAGGGAGGCTGAGGAGTGTGATCCCCCTGTAGTTGGAACACACTCTCCGGTCCCCCTTCTTATGAAGGGGGACCACCACCACAGTCTGCCAGTCCAGAGGCACTGTCCCCGACCGCCACATAATGTTGAAGAGGCGTGTCAACCATGACAGCCCCACAACATCCAGAGACTTGAGGTACTCAGGGCGGATCTCATCCACCGCCGAAGCCTTGCCACCGCGGAGCTTTTTAACCACCTCAGTGACTTCAGCCCGTGTGATGAAAGAGCCCAACCCCGAGTCCCCAGCCTCTGTTTCCAACAGGGAATGCGTGATGGCAGGATTGAGGAGGTAATCAAAGTACTCCTTCCACCGCCTGATAATACTGTACACCGCCAGACTGTACTTCTTGAGGAAGCTTAGGTCCTTTGGTGTTTGCAGCAAGATGCTGCATATCTTCTATAAGTCTGTTGTGGAGAGTGTGATCTCTTCTGCCATCATCTTCTGGGGAAGCAGCATCAGATCCAGGGACTTAAAAAAGCTCAACAAGCTGATAAAGAAGGCTGGCTGTGTTCTAGGGACTCTAGGGCATCCTCTTCATGAGACTGTCCTACAACAACAGAGTGTCTTCAGTCAGAGGATTCTTCAGATCTGCTGTAAGACGGAGCGCTACAGGACATCCTTCCTGCCCACAGCCATCAGCATCTACAACGGCTCTTTGAAGAAACCTTCATAATATGAGCTACAACAACATTTAATTTCCCTTTGGGATTAATAAAGTATTTTTGAATTGAACTGAATTTCCTCAGTCGAGGTCAGCAGTCTCACACCCCCACAGTAAACAGTGTTGATGAAGCACCGCTTCCCCCTCCTGAGGCGCCGGACGGTTTGGCAGAATCGCTTCGAGGCCAACCGGTAGTCCTTCTCCATGGCTTCACCGAACTCCTCCCAGGTCCGAGTTTTTGCCTCTGCCACAGCCCGGGCAGCGGCACGCTTGGCCTCACGATACCCGTCAGCCGCCTCAGGAGTTCCACAAGCCAACCACAGCCGATAGGACTCCTTCTTCAGCTTGACAGCGTCCCTTACTGCCGGTGTCCACCGCCGGGTTCGGTGATTGCCGCCGCATCAGGCACCGCAGACCTTACGGCTGCAGCTACGGGCAGCAGCATCGACAATGAATGTGGAGAACATGGTCCACTCGGACTGTATGTCTCCAACATCCCCCGGAATCTGGCCAAAGCTCTCCTGGAGGTGGGAGTTGAATACATCCCTGGCCAAGGGCTCTGCCAGATGTTCCCAGCAGACCCTGACTATGCACTTGGGCCTGCCAAGTCTGTCCGGCTTTCTCCTCTTACAGTGGATCCAACTCACCACCAGGTTGTGATCACTGTACAGCTCAGCCCCTTTCTTCACCCGAGTGTCCAAAACATGCAGCCGAAGGTCTGATGATATGACAACAAAGTCGATCATCGACCTCCAGCTTAGGGTGTCCTGGTGCCAAGTGCACTGATGGACACCCTTATGCTTGAACATGGTGTTCATTACGGACAATCCTTGAGACTCCAGAGTAGAAGAGTGCCCAGCCCTTCTCAAGGAGATTGGTTCCAGAGCCTGACTATTTCTAGTCGATATCTCTCGACCTCCCGCACAAGCTCAGGCTCCTTCCCTCCCAGCGAGGTGACATTCCACGTCCCTAGAGCCAGCCTAAGCATCCGGGAATCGGCCGCCGAGGTCTCCATCTTTGTCTGCTGCCCACTCCTCTTTGCACCGGTCCCTTATGGTTCCCCCTGCGGGTGGTGGCCCCACTGGGGGATGGCCTCGCGTCTCTCATTCGGGCTTGGCCCAGCCGGGTCCCGTGAGGAGCAACCCAGCCACCAGGCGCTCTCCGACGAGTCCCGACCCCAGGCCTGGCTCCAGGGTGGGACCCCAGCTCCACCATGCCGGGCGACGTCACGTGCCTCACTTTAATAGTCCTCATGAAGGTGTATTGAACCGCTCTTTGTCTGACCCGTCACCTAGAGCCTGTTTGCCATGGGAGACCCTACCAGGGGCATTTAAGCCCCAGATAACATAGCCTCTAGGATCATTCGAGCACTCAAACCCCTCCACCACGTTAAGGTGGCGGTTCAAGGAGGGGGCTGGTAGAACCTTCCTGCATTTTCAAATTTTGTTAATAAACTTTTCAAATCTGCCTCTTGTGGCTTGTGTGCTGTTTGGGTCTGATCTGGTTCAGAGTTAGAACAAATATAAATAACTCTAAATTAAAGAATTAGATTCCTCTCTAATAGAAGTACCTCATGACGTGTTACCAGTGGTCTGGGTGAGAGTGCATGCAATGTTTTGGCACGAGTTTTGAGGTCTGGGTCCGGAACATGAGGCAGCAGCACATGTCCCTTAGCTGTGAATGACTGTGTGTCTCTGTGTTGCTCCAGTGACGAACTGGTGACCCATCCAGGGTGAACCCCACCTCTGATCCACTGACTGTTAGAGATAGGCACCACCAACCAGCTCAGACACTGAACTGAAGTCCGTGTGTACCTTTGCTGCAAATTAACAACCCACCATGCAAGTGTTTGTATGCCGCCAATGCCTGTAGATGCATATTTCACACAGAATCCTAGTGGAATCATAGTTTGGCGCCATCTAGCTGTTGGAATTTTGACCAGTTATGTCTAATTTAGATCATTTGCATTGTAACTACCAAACTTTATATCTATAGTATGTGTTATATTCAGATTAACAATCAATTTTGTTTTAGAACCAGCGAAAAACACAGGTAATTATTTTTTTATATAATTATATATAAAGTGATGCAGTAAGACATTAAGGGGAAACAGGTTTAATTGATGTTTTCTTCAGATTTTCTTCAGATTGAAACTTTCTCTGATGTCTGGGGAAACCATCACATCTGCTCTGCGGTAGCAACGAGCCAAAGTTGGTAATAAGTTTACCTTTCACATCTTCTCAGCTTTTTGAAACTGTTCATTGGAGTAAAGTGTGATGTTAATGAGGTGGGCATGACCTCTGCCTCAGATATGTATCTCTTCCTGTCGTCTTCAGGTGAATAAGAGCTGGAGCTCTCCTTTAGTATGTTCAGTGCTGGTGTGGTTGATCTTGCTTAAGTCCAAACTCAGCTGTCAATGACTGATGTAATGTAACTGAAGTTGTTGTTCTGTCTCTCCTCTCAAACATTTGCAGCTTTTTCTTCCAGGTTCTCACAGCTTTGCATTAATGTTGTTTTTGACCAATGTTTTGATCTAGAATGGGTTTTCTCCTCAGGAAAAATTCTCCACAAACTGAGAAGAGACTCAAAGGGTCTACCTGTGTTTGAATTGTTTTGTCAAGGTCTGAACTGAATGTTCTGATGTGAAGAGTTTCTGTTTGAACAAATGAAACTGATTTTTCTTTAGTTGGTTTCCAACTGATGAATAGAGATCTTGTTTGATGAGGATTAAAAAGCAAAGGGTCTGTTTTTCCATCCCTGTAAAAGCAGATTCTAAAAAAGGTCAAATCTGTTTTCTTTGTTAGTTGATGCCGAACCAGATATTTCCATCATGAATGACTCAGGTCATCTTGCATGTTTGTTGGACAGTCCTTCCGGTCTGAAATGTCTGAAGCTGATCTAAAAGAAGATTTTTAAGGAAGAGTTTGGATTTATTTTAATGATAATTTCAGCAAAAAGACGACTCATTTATGTTCTCTCATACGTGCACCTGATCCGAATCTGTATGTCTGCAGGCTGTCAGCTGGACTGGTTTGGACCACGTAGACTTATGTTGGGTCTGCTTCTTTGTTCTATGGCTCTGAAATCTTCAGCATCTCTTTGACATGAATGAAAACGTTGAGATCGTGTTTGTGCTCCAAGGTCTGAACGACTCACTGGCAAACCGTCAGATATTCTTCGCCCTCACCCTGATGTCGTACCTCTTCACCATCTCTGTGAACCTGACCCTCATTCTCACTGTATGTGTGGATAAAGCCCTCCACCAGCCAATGTACATCTTCATGTGCAACCTCTGCTTCACTGGAATCTGTGGAGCCTCCAGCTTCTACCTGAAGCTGCTTCTGGACCTTCTGGCCGACGCTCACGTCATCACTTACCCAGGCTGCTTGATGCAGATGTTTTTCATTTATGCGTATGTCTTCTGCCAGTTAACCAGTCTAACTGTCATGGCGTACGACCGCTACCTGGCCATCTGCCAGCCGCTGCATTACTGGGCTCTGATGACGGTCCAGAAGGTGGCGCTGCTGTTGCTACTCACCTGGTGTTTGTCGCTGCTGGAAACAGCTGTGGGCCTTGTCCTGATCGCCAGGCTGCCCATCTGCAGCCACCACATGACCAGGATCTTCTGCACCAGCTGGGAGGTGGTGAAGCTGTCCTGCTCTGACACCATCGCCAACAACCTGTATGGGGTCATGATCATGTTCCTGCACCTGGTGCAGATTGTAGTCATCCTGGTCTCATACGTGCACCTGATCCGAACAGCCGCCCGCTCTCAGACCGACCGCAGGAAGTTTGCTCAGACATGCTTACCTCACCTCGTCTCGCTGTTAGTCTTCTCCGCCTCGCTACTGTTTGAGATGCTATATTCCCGTTACGGCAGAGGCTCCATGCCACCATTGCAGAACGGACTGGCTGCAGAGTTCCTCGTGGTGCCGCCCATCGTCAACCCCATCATCTACGGCATGAACCTGCAACAGATCAGAACCCGGATCCGACTCCAGTTCACCTTCAAACGTTCTTAAAATAAAATAACAGCAAAAATGTGAGCATATCAATTACAGTCTGTAAGAAAACATTCACTGTATATTGAATTGTTTAAAATGTGCCACAGAGTCATAAAAATACAGTTTCTGTTGGTGCTTCTATATGATGTTTAATTAAGCCTTCTATGAAAAATCTGTTACACATATAGTACCTGCACTGGTAGAAAATAACTGTACCAACAGTACTTCATACAAATAAAATGGTTAAGGCCTAAAACACACAATAACTCTAAAATGTACCTTTACAACAGCACTCAGCTTTTCTATGGTTTGGGTTAAACTTTGAATGGGAGGTTTACTTCACACTTTCACCACTTGCTTGCTCAGTATGAGGGATTGCTGCTAAGTTAACTTGACTTGTTGCAATCAGCTGGATTTACTTGGCAAATTAAACTGAGCTTGACTGCATTGTTTTATAACAAAAATGTCTGTAATGAAAACCAGTTTATATGATTTTGATTGACATGACTATATTTCTTTAATAAACTGGATCTCATTGCCTTGAGAAAGCCTCTTTGTGAACCTGTTGTGACTATGAATCTGAAAATATTATTTAATATTAATAATTTAATATTTTATCAAATAATATTTGGGTCTGTTAAGGATTGTCCTGTGAATACCAGCCCAGTAAGGTGATGGTTTTAGGACAAAATAGAAAGGTGTGAGACGAGCTCTGACATTATTGAACAGCATAAACTCTGCACATATATGGAATGAATTCACACAATTTATTAAAATACAAGAATTTATTAACAAAAATAAGTCAACTCAAAGTCAAACATATTTCAATCAACAAACTCTTTACTTTGCTAAAACAATCCAACTAAACTACCAAGCAGAATTAAAGAATAAAGAAGACTAATGGACTATGTACAATATAAACAAGTTGATTAAAGATGATTGATAATTATGACCAAAAGAGTGATGCAACATTACCATGCAATGTTTATGTTTGAGAACCAAGGATTATCTTGAAGAATCTGGAAATGAAGTTAAATTAGTCTTGGAACCAAGTTAGACAATAATCAGCAAACGTTTAGACAACCATTCACAATGCAAGATCAGATAAAATATTATTTTAATAAAATAATGTTTTAAATAATGATCTGCTGAATAAAACCAACCTTCTAGATGACTAATTCTCAATGGTGTCTCATTAGCTGCCTTTATTTATTAAAATAATATTTGAAGAAATATTATTAAGGAAATGTTTTGGAAAAGAGCCAAATCTTTCTGGAGAAATGGGTCTTAATGGTGTTTACTTAGTTATCAAATCTAGTAAAATAATGTTAGGGACACATTATTTACTAGATTGAAAATCAACAACCTTTCTGTTAAATACTCTTTAGCAGCAACCACGTGTTCTTACTGGTTAGCGTTGAGCTAACAAAGAAGCTAATAGCTTAGCACCAGAATCAACACATACATTTAAAATACCAGGGTAATAAAAGGGTTAAAATGCATAAGCGCGGACGACACGTTATGATCAATGTTCTGTTTAAAATCACCCTTTAAGTAAAGTTTGACTTAACTTTAAAACACACAAAGAACACAAACAGGGCACCTGTGCTGCAGATAGCCTGCTAGCACCAAGGTAGCCGAGTTTCACAAAAACAAAACTAAACTTCATAATTGAAAACGTTCAGATTATTTCATCCTAACTGTTAATCTGCCCAAACCTAACCTCTGACCATGATGAGGAAATGTTGTCCAAGGGGCGATGAAGTTTGAAGAAGGTATCCACAGTGAACAAAGGGTTAGCTTCCCGCTAACCTCCTAAGCTTCTCACGATCAGAAGGTGCGTTCGTTCTGTGAACAAAGGGTTAGCTTCCCGCTAACCTCCTAAGCTTCTCACGATCAGAAGGTGCGTTCGTTCTGTGAACAAAGGGTTAGCTTCCCGCTAACCTCCTAAGCTTCTCACGATCAGAAGGTGCGTTCGTTGTGTGAACAAAGGGTTAGCTTCCCGCTAACCTCCTAAGCTTCTCACGATCAGAAGGTGCGTTCGTTCTGTGAACAAAGGGTTAGCTTCCCGCTAACCTCCTAAGCTTCTCACGATCAGAAGGTGCGTTCGTTGTGTGAACAAAGGGTTAGCTTCCCGCTAACCTCCTAAGCTTCTCATGATCAGAAGGTGCGTTCGTTCTGTGAACAAAAGGTTAGCTTCCCGCTAACCTCCTAAGCTTCTCATGATCAGAAGGTGCGTTCGTTCTGTGAACAAAGGGTTAGCTTCCCGCTAACCTCCTAAGCTTCTCACGATCAGAAGGTGCGTTCGTTGTGTGAACAAAGGGTTAGCTTCCCGCTAACCTCCTAAGCTTCTCACGATCAGAAGGTGCATTCGTTGTGTGAACAAAGGGTTAGCTTCCCGCTAACCTCCTAAGCTTCTCACGATCAGAAGGTGCGTTCGTTCTGTGAACAAAGGGTTAGCTTCCCGCTAACCTCCTAAGCTTCTCATGATCAGAAGGTGCGTTCGTTCTGTGAACAAAGGGTTAGCTTCCCGCTAACCTCCTAAGCTTCTCACAATCAGAAGGTGCGTTCGTTGTGTGAACAAAGGGTTAGCTCCGGAGCTGTAGCTGGGCGGCTCGTCCTGTCCGCTGCGGTCTCTGCTGTCTTCCTTCCAGGCTGGGAGACCGCGTCTTTGTAGAGGTTTCTCTCGAACACCGTTTGCGTCTGCGGGGCCTCGGAGAGACAGTCAGTAATGCTTGTACCTTAATTACCCCCGTTCATGAATGAAAATACCGGATACACGGACAGTATTACATCCGTACTTATCTTTGCATATGATCGATGATCTTATGGCTTCCTTGGATCCGATGAAGAGTTTATGTCTTTTTTCCAGCAAAAGACATCAGCGCGCTGGGCCTCCCCTGACCAGTACTTCTCGAAGGCCGTGTGGAAAGAGGGCGGATGTAGCAACAGCTGTGTTTTTATTCAGGAAGTGGCATCACAGGAAGTCCGCAGTTATCCCGTTTCCTGGCTGTGCCGGAAGAAGGTTAATGCACTTTATTTTGAAAGTTCAGAAAGGTCCGTACCGGAGTTTAATGTTGAAATCCATGGCTGTGGGTCCCAACAGTTTATTTCAATAAGTCTTTCATTACTTACTTTGTTTTAGTCTGAAATAAATCAGAATCAGCTTTATTGCCAAGTTCGTACATACAAACAAGGAATTTGACTCCGGTACACTTTGCTCTCTGGGTTTTTAAATATATTTTAAATATATTTATGCATATATATCATATGTCCTTAAATATACACATATGCAAAGGTGCATTTGCGACTTCAGTATGAGGTTGTTTTGTACAGAGAAACAGTCTGGGAGAAGAAACTGTCTCTGTGGCAGCTGGTTTTAGTGAACAGTGCTCTGTAGCGCCACCTGAAGGTAAAACTATGAACAGTTTATGTGCAGGGTGTGTGGGGTCGGCAGAGATTTTGGCAGCTCTTTTCTTGACCCTAGACCTGTATAAGTCCTGGATGTAGGGAAGGTCAACCCTGATTTTTCTCTCTGCAAACCTGATTATTTGTTGCTAGCATATCTTGTTGTTTTTTTTAAACTTAGTGACTGTAATCAGTTAGTTGTTAGTCATTTAACTACAATTAAAGTTATTTTTAAGTTGGCTTGCAGCTGATGCATTTGCAGTTGGGTTCTTGACCAGTTCACACAAACTAACTGGGCCCAGATTCCTCTGAAAAAGAATTTCAAATTAAAATCTTAAAAAAGAAATAAATTTTAGTTAATTTCCTTAGATTTCCAAATGAAACATTTCATTTAGTACACATTTGTTCAGCATAAAAGCCACCATAGTTCCCAGTAAAACATATTGTCGGCAGCATTATGATCTAGGGTCATTTTTCTTCAGAACAAACAGAAGTTTTCATCGAGGGCGAAATATTTATTTCCAAATATCAGTCTGTTTTAGCTCAGAACCTCCAGATGTCTTCACCATCTGAAGAACCTAAGAGATGCAGAGTGGGTTCAAAGCCCCGCTCTGTCTGTCCCAGTCGTTGTGTCCTTGAGCAAGACACTTCACCCTCCTTGACTGCTGATGGTGGTCAGAGGGTCCGGTGGCACCAATTGTATGGCAGCTTCACTTCTGTTAATCTGTACCCAGAGCAGCTGTGGCTACAATGTAGCTTTCCACTGTCAGTGTGTGAATGGCTGATTGTAGTGTAAAGCGTATTGGAGACCTCAGACACGATTAAGCGATATACAAGTTCAGGCAATTTACCAAAGTGAGACATGGGATACCGATTCCTACTGAAGACCAGATAATGAAATTAAATGCAGAGACGCTTAAACAAAATGTTTATTAAGCCCGACGAAGCTGTGTGTGGTTAGATTTTTCTGTTTAATCACAGATAAATCAGACATAGTAACAGTTGCGATTGTGCTTCCACTTGAAAACTATTCTTTTATGTCTTACCTTTACACAGGTACCATAGGTTTGCATGTAGACCTTATAACTGTGGAGCTATAATTGATTTATTTCAGATATGTAATTTCAGGTGGAATTTGCTTTGAAAACCCTTAGGCTTGACAGGTTAAGGCTGCAGCAGCAGACACTTCTGTTACCAGGCTTTTATTATGTGTTTCTGTTGAAATTTACAGGATAAATGTCACATTATGCAGGTACATCACAAGAAATGTTGTTAAAAGTTCAATATTTTTTATCTCATTTCAGAAAGTGAAGCTCTAATTATTTAGATTCATCACATAGAGTGAAGTGTGTCAAGCCTTTATTTCTTGGAATGTTAACCATTATGACTAAAAGATAATGAAAACCAAAAATTCAGGGTCTCAGAAAAACAGCATATTGTGAAAGATAAAAACTCGTGTCACATCCTCATCAGCTAATTAACTCCGAACACCTGCAAAAGGTGACTGCTAAAGAAGTTGGTTGTTCTGAGAGTGCTGCATCCAAGCACATTCATAGAAAGTTGAGTGGAAGGAAAAGTGTGGTGGCACAAGTTGCACCAGCAACAGGGATAACTGCAGCCTTCAGAAGATTGTCAAGCAAAATCAATTCAAGAGGAGCTTCACAGGGAGTGGACTGAGGTTGGAGTCTGAGCATCGAGATCCACCAGGCACAAATAGGTCCTACACATGGGCTGCTTACCCGGGCTGAAGAGAAACAGAACCGGACTGTTGCTCAGTGGTCCAAAGTCCTATTTTCAGATAAAAGAAAGGCATTTCAAATCAAGATCCCAGAGTCTGGAGGAAGAGTAGAGAGGCTCCACATTGCTTGAGGACCAGTGTGACGTTACTACAGTCAGTGATGAATTGGTTTGTCATGTCATCTGAACTGGATCAATGGTTCCAAGTAAAGCACTGAATTTCAGGAACTAATCTTATAAAACATTAGTTTTCAGCCTAATGACCCAGGGAATGTGGTCCAAATCAGTTCAGGACCGCAGCTCTTTGCCCCACTCCCATGTTCAGGTCTCACCGGAGGGACAACAAATCAGATATCAGGCCCGAACCACGACGAGGGACAGATGGGGGACATCCTGCTTTAATAAAAACAAGAAAAGACCAAAAGCTGAACCTTTATATTTTATTGTAGCTCAGAGAAACACAAGAACTTCAGCTTTCATTGAAACAAATGGAGTAAAGCTGTGACAAGAAACTGAATCTTTACCAAAATAAAAGTCTTCAACAGCATGAAGCCCCTGCTCTCATGAATATATCTGCATGTCTGCCAGTAGAAAAATACATAACCTGTCAACATCTACATAAAGTTACACTCTTACTTCAGCAGCGAAACGCAGGAAACATTTATTCTATTCTTTACAGCTCTAGAGTGATCAGGACTACAAATCCCACAATGGACTGGTGTGAGAGTCAACCAATGAGATCAGATGTGTTCAGTTAAATTTGTTTGGACTTTTGTTTTTTAGTTCTTATAGTTTCAGTGAATCTGAGAAAAGAAACATTTACACCGATTCCTGAAAACTGAGATGATTTCTGACAAGTCCCCGGAAAGTTTTTAACTCAAATTCGATTTTTAAGCACAAACTGCCCGTTTTGGATAACCAATAAGCTTTTTTTGCCATGAAGGTCGAGCTTCACTGCAAAATAAATTTATTTTTCTCCTCATCACTAAAACATTCTGCAGTTGGAAGTTTCTTTCCTCAGTTTTTGGTTTGCAGCTCAGCCTGAAGATCAGAAGTCTGAGGTGACGTCTAAAAGTAAGAGAAACTTACAGAAAACTTCGACGACGGGGAGAAACCAAACATCTCTCAAATGAAACCCCAATAATAATTTGGTGTAATCTTTCACTGATAAACTGATCGTACTGCTGATTTTTTCCATTGTTTGTTTTTTAAAAATGTCAAAAATAAATAAAATAAAAACAGATAATTTAAATAAAGAAACGTTTTTTTACGCTTAAATAAATCTCCGTATCTGAACCCAATGATCGGCTGTTCCTGCAGTCTGACAGGTGATCACCTGTTGGCCAATGAGAAGACAGAAAGCACTCATGGGGGAACGCTTCAGATCAGACTCTACAGGTCCTCTTTGAATGGATGAGTTCAGTAGAGCAGCTGTAACCCTGCAGGAAGTGATGTCACCATAGGAACTAGGAAGCGGAGCTAGACGAAGCGGCGGATCAGGTGGTTCTTGTCCGGTTCGAGGAACTCGTCCACCAGAGCGTCCGTCACCTTCCGGAGCTCCTCCTCCAGCTGGGACACGTCGCTGCAGGACAGAGAGACAGCAGTGATGTCACCGAGGCCCCACCCACACCTGTGATGTCATATACTTTATCAGCTGACCTTTCTCCCGGTGCAGCACAGAACTCGCTGTAATACTTGATCTTTGGTTCGGTACCGCTTGTCCGCAGCGTTGCCACGACGCCGTTCTGCAGAGTGAAGGTGATCATCTGGCTGCTCCTGGACACAGGAAGTACCTGTCGGGGACAACAACATCCACCAGAAGAACCGCTTTCACTTCCAGGTTTGAACATATAAGAGCACACTAAACGGATCTGGTCTTTACAAGGTTCTGAAATTGTTTCAGTCTTACTTCAAGTGAACAAGAACAACCCATAGATTCTGCTGTGAGTTAAAACCTAAGTACACCCCATGATCCAATAGAAACTTATTCAGCACCAGTAACCTACGGGCTTCAGTCTCTTACATAAAAATGGAAGAACTTTGGTCCATTTATCTATCAAATGTTGCGTCAGTTCAGGATCATCAAACTCTTTGGTCCCAATTGCTTCTGGTCCAATGGGTCCCTGGGTTCTGAATCAAATGACTGTATCCAGAAGGCTGCTGACCTAATTATGGGACTGAAGGACACCGGCCCTGGAGGACTGGAGAGCTTCAGTGAATTAAGGTTTCTGCAGCGGTTTCTGAAGGTCCAACCACAGAATTTTAATCATAATGAGGTCTGGACTTTAACTGAGCCATTTCAACATCTTGGTTAATTTATTTTCAGACAGTCTGTTCTGGATATGCTACTGTGTTTGGATCCATTGTCCTGTGGATGACCCAGTTTGGACCAACATCAAGCTGTTGGACAAATGGGCTCATGTTTGACTCTAAAAGACTTTGCTGTACAGAGGAGTTAAAGCTCGACCCAATGACCTGTCCTATGGCTCAAAAACAAGCCCACATCATTATCTCTTTACTACCGTGCTTCATAATTGATATCAGGTGTTCTCACCAAACATTGTTCCAGAACTCCTGTGCTTCATTCAGATGGACCTTTGCAGACCTAAAGCAGCCATATGGTTTTTAGAAAGTAGGATTAAGGGACCAGGGAGGAGGGACAAAGAATATGGGGTCCAAACGATGCACACTCACACAGAACCCTATCTGGTCCTGTACTTGTTAAATTAATGTGACATTATAACAGACCATGTTTGAACTGAGCTGATTCTACAACCTGCTGATCAACAGAGTTCAATCTGTCCTGATGTTTAAAATATGAAACTGTTGAAATGAAGAATCTGACTCCTGGAACTGGGATCTGATGCAGTCCTGTGGAGTCAGGCCTGAAATAACTGCAGAAGAAGAAGAGCTGCCCTCACTGATCTTAGGTCGGGCCGGCTGCTGTCGTATCCCGTGGTAACGTCCCTGACGTGGACGATCCGCACGCCGCCGCACTCCTTCGGATACGAGGCGTCTCTGTCGAAGTTCCTGATCCGACTGAAGATCCTCTGGATGGTGGGGGGGTCGTTACAGGTGATGTAGGAGGTCTTGGATACATGATAGCCGTACCTGCAGAGAGGAAGTAACAAAAGACTAGACCGTCAAAATAAGAGACTAAGAACACTCAGACTGTGGACTGAACACCGTCTGCAGAACCAGAGCTGATGAAACATCACATCAACGACTGCAATAAAGTGCACATCAAACACTGACGTCTCGAATCAGCGATGAAACCAAACAGCCTGCTGCAGAGACTAAACACCTGAAGAGTTCCTCAAACCTCTGAGAAATAATCCAGTTTAACACCCAGTACATCTGTCACCTCTAGGAAACTAGTCAGCAGGTGTCCTCAAGTAGAAAGCTTCCTGCACGACAAACATTAATTTACACAGAATTTTAATTGTTTTTTGATTGAAGTCCCTGATGAGACATTTTCCAATTTAGTGAAGTTCAATTTTTTAAGTATTTGTAATTTTTTCAGCTACTTTTCTCACGACATTGAAACACTGAGGTGGAAGATGTCGCTGTATGTTGCCTTCTTGTGGTGAAATTGATGTAGACGTCCACTGTGTGCTAAGGATACAGGAATTGTAAAGCTTTCTACCATCTCGAATCATCACAGGAAACAGAATATTTCTTGATTAAAAGATTTCCTGAAATCTTTTCCAGATTCTGATAAAGAAATTCAATTATTTCATGTTTTTTCCTCATGTTTTTACACTTTCACCCCCATCTTGCTTTGTCCTGCAGCATCTTACGTCCTGTAGATGTTGTGCAGCTGCTGGTTCAGACTTAGTTTCTTGGTCTGCAGGTACACCGCCATTTCTGCCACGACCACGGCGGCACTGACGCCATCTTTCTCAGGGACCATGCTGCCGCACAGGAAACCTGCAGATCCACGACTTTAAATGAGTGAGATCACTTAACAGTTAAATCAGCTTCCTTTCAACAATAAAATCACAACATTTACCCGTACAGCGCAGGAAAAGGGACAAAATTCACAATAATGAGCTGTCAGCAGAGACTTACGTCATTTATAGGATGCAGTTCTGCTGATTTGTCAGTAGGTGTCACCATAAAGCCGGTTAGGCCTAAAGTTTCCTACTTGGCAAATGTTCTAGTTTAATGAAAATCAGAACAAGGCCGAATTTGTGGAGTGTGTGAGGAAGTCCAAATTAAATCTAGAATGGAACTTTAAAATTCTTTTTATTTAATTAAACTAATTGAAAGTTAATTTTTTTCTCACATCTATCGGAGATGACTCGTTGGTAAATGGCCTCAGTTCAAAATCACTTGAAAAGATGCTTGGTTACCATGTGAAAGAAAACCATTATAATAAAAAGCCCAGATTTAGTGAAGGTGAACAGCGGACAGCTGGATGGTTTGTGGTTATTTTCAACACAGACAGCTGCAGGTTATACTGAAGAGGGACCTATTATGGAAAATTCACTTTTTATCATTTTTATTCTTCCATTTGGGTCTCTAATGCTTCTACAAACAGTCCAAACACAAGAGAAAGATTCAGCCGTTTTCTGGCTATATATGAATGTTTTATTTTTTCTAGAAAGCGCACGGTATCAAAAACTGTGTAGTTGTGACGTCACAGTTACACTGGCACCTAGCAACGTTACCTGAGTCCCGCCCTGACTAGCAACTGAAGCGGAGCTCCACCCACTTGATTTCCAGTAGAGGATCCAGTCCCACCACAGCTCTTGACAATGGCTGCCCCCAGAGGCAGATGTTCTGTTGGTTGCAAAGACCCACATGTGTCCAGGCACAGAGATTCAAGGCTTCATTTTATTTTTGAGGGAAATGTTCCAGCCACTTTGGTGAAAACGTATCTAGTCTGCGTGAATCACTTCACCACCGACTGCTTTGGGATCTGTCAGGATTTACAGAAAGACTGAAGAAAAATTCAGTCCCTGCTGTTGAAATGCAAGTACTTGTTACTGACGTATAAGTTTCGTTTTCACGTACGAAATGCTGGTTGGGGGCGTGGCTAGACACAGCTAATTTGCATAAAGGTGACAGAGCCCTAAAACAGCTCATTCTGAAAGGAGCTCAGAAAAAGAGGGAGCAAGGTTTTAATAGTTTTGCAATTTTCATTCGTTTTTTTTTTCTTAGTTTTGACTACACATTTTCAATTCTATTTTAGTTTTAATTAGTCTTTAGCATTTGTTTGCTATTTTTGTTTAGTTATTTATTGAAAATGCTTAGTTTCAGTTTAGTTTTTATGAGTTTCAGTTTTAGTTTTAGTCTTTTTTCTGAAATTAAAACCGGGGACATTTCCAGCTCAGAGATCAAAATAAATAAATAAATGTTATCAAGATATAATGAAAACATTGGTACAGTTTCATTTATTCTAAAGTATTTATTCATAATTAAACTATAAAAATCAAGTGTAATAGTAGGAAAGTGTATCCACACTGTTGTTAGCAGAGTAATAAAACAAATAAATAGCAGTAGTAATGTCTGTCTTCTTTACTCTCCTCCTTTTTCTAACACTCTTCTGCTCTTAGCTTTACTCGTCTTTCTATCAGTCTTTCTATTTTCCTCCTCTGTCCTCTTCTATCAGACAATCACTATTCTAAAAGAGACATAATATAAGCACAATCCTCTCCAAAAATTAGTGTTTAACATACAGAAAAGTTACAATTTAACAAATAAAATACGATTTTTGTTTCAGATACCCTTTAGTAGTTGGATATTTTTAGAAACTAGGATAATCTTTTAAATATTCACTTTTCTTTAATTATTTAACTATTTTCCTCAGTTGATGAAATACCAAAATTGTCATATTGTCAAACAGAAAAAAACAATGATTTTTACTTGGAGCTAGAGGCTCATACAACAGAACAAATGCACATTTAACCAAGTGATTCTCTCTCCCTTCTCATCATTCTCAGTTCATGCAGTTTGTGCTTCATTCACTTTCCTTGTTACTGACTCCTTTCAGTAACTTTCATACAGGTCCTTCTCAAAATATTAGCATATTGTGATAAAGTTCATTATTTTCCATAATGTAATGATGAAAATTTAACATTCATATATTTTAGATTCATTGCACACTAACTGAAATATTTCAGGTCTTTTATTGTCTTAATACGGATGATTTTGGCATACAGCTCATGAAAACCCAAAATTCCTATCTCACAAAATTAGCATATCATTAAAAGGGTCTCTAAACGAGCTATGAACCTAATCATCTGAATCAACGAGTTAACTCTAAACACCTGCAAAAGATTCCTGAGGCCTTTAAAACTCCCAACCTGGTTCATTCACTCAAAACCCCAATCATGGGTAAGACTGCCGACCTGACTGCTGTCCAGAAGGCCACTATTGACACCCTCAAGCAAGAGGGTAAGACACAGAAAGAAATTTCTGAACGAATAGGCTGTTCCCAGAGTGCTGTATCAAGGCACCTCAGTGGGAAGTCTGTGGGAAGGAAAAAGTGTGGCAGAAAACGCTGCACAACGAGAAGAGGTGACCGGACCCTGAGGAAGATTGTGGAGAAGGGCCGATTCCAGACCTTGGGGGACCTGCGGAAGGTGTGGACTGAGTCTGGAGTAGAAACATCCAGAGCCACCGTGCACAGGCGTGTGCAGGAAATGGGCTACAGGTGCCGCATTCCCCAGGTCAAGCCACTTTTGAACCAGAAACAGCGGCAGAAGCGCCTGACCTGGGCTACAGAGAAGCAGCACTGGACTGTTGCTCAGTGGTCCAAAGTACTTTTTTCGGATGAAAGCAAATTCTGCATGTCATTTGGAAATCAAGGTGCCAGAGTCTGGAGGAAGACTGGGGAGAAGGAAATGCCAAAATGCCAGAAGTCCAGTGTCAAGTACCCACAGTCAGTGATGGTCTGGGGTGCCGTGTCAGCTGCTGGTGTTGGTCCACTGTGTTTTATCAAGGGCAGGGTCAATGCAGCTAGCTATCAGGAGATTTTGGAGCACTTCATGCTTCCATCTGCTGAAAAGCTTTATGGAGATGAAGATTTCATTTTTCAGCACGACCTGGCACCTGCTCACAGTGCCAAAACCACTGGTAAATGGTTTACTGACCATGGTATCACTGTGCTCAATTGGCCTGCCAACTCTCCTGACCTGAACCCCATAGAGAATCTGTGGGATATTGTGAAGAGAACGTTGAGAGACTCAAGACCCAACACTCTGGATGAGCTAAAGACCGCTATCGAAGCATCCTGGGCCTCCATAAGACCTCAGCAGTGCCACAGGCTGATTGCCTCCATGCCACGCCGCATTGAAGCAGTCATTTCTGCAAAAGGATTCCCGACCAAGTATTGAGTGCATAACTGTACATGATTATTTGAAGGTTGACGTTTTTTGTATTAAAAACACTTTTCTTTTATTGGTCGGATGAAATATGCTAATTTTGTGAGATAGGAATTTTGGGTTTTCATGAGCTGTATGCCACAATCATCTGTATTAAGACAATAAAAGACCTGAAATATTTCAGTTAGTGTGCAATGAATCTAAAATATATGAATGTTAAATTTTCATCATGACATTATGGAAAATAATGAACTTTATCACAATATGCTAATATTTTGAGAAGGACCTGTATGTCCAACTGATTGGAAAACACCCTTCAGCCTGAGTTCACAAATCACTATAATAAATTAGCAAAACAACTAATAAGTAACTCAGGAAATACAAACTAAAGGTCACCCAACAATTCTAAAACATCTTACTTTGGACTAATCCTTGTTGACACTGTAGCTCCATATTCCCAAATCAGGGAATTGTGCTCTTGTCTTCCTATTAGCTGTTCTGTTCGTTCATAAAAAGTTGGTTTATTAGCATTTGTGTCCTCACCTTTAGTAAAACAAAACACATCCAAGCCATTTGTTTGTTTGTTTGTTTTACCATTTTTTTGAATGTTGACAACACTAGTAACGTTTCATACCGCCAAACAAACCTTCATCACGGCCAGGATCAGCCCAGTCCAAAGTGGTTCACTCAGCTCTTCTTCTTCTACTCTGTCTGTAACATTAACAGCAGCGCGACCAGCTACCATGGCAGGAGTTGTTGCACGCAACATTCTCACTCGTGCTTTCTACCCCCGGTTACCGTAGTAAATCTACACACAACATTTCTCATTCACAAAACGCTAAAATCTGGGACATTTCCAGGGACAACTTTAGCCATGAGAAAGGTCGTCTGAATCGGGGACGTCTGGTCACCCTACACTACAAGACACTTGGTTTTATCTAAAACTCAGGGATATTTAAACAAATCCCATTTTGGACTCTGGAGCTTTTTCCCAAGTTTTGCTGACATGACGCCAGGTGTGGACGGACCGCTCAGATGACTTGACTGATGTACCTGCCCTCTGCTGGCGTGATGCGGCACAGCAAGAAAAAAAACAACAACAACCCGAGACTGGACTTTATACTGCATGAGACACAAACGACAACTAAGCACATTATCTCTATAAATTCAGTTAATTTAATTTTTCTTGCAAAGTCTCGTTTTTATTTTTATTTCAGTTAACAAAATGTTTTTTCACTTCTAGTTTTCGTTATTTCGTTTTCGTTAACGATAATAACCTTGCTGAGGAGGTGAAATCTCATTATCTGAGAATGATTTTCTGCAGAAAATGTTACTCGCATTAACATGTATAGCCCATAGACCTATTCCAAATGTGTAACACAAAGTATAATAGGTCACCTTTAATATTTAATATAAGTGTTCAGTTTCGCAGCATATTTCTTGAATAAAAGGTTACTGGCAGCACCGTTCGACCAATCAGGGTCTTATTGTACATAACTATAGAGTTCTGAAAGCATCTAATCCAAACACAATCATGCTGCGTTAACATGACATATTTTAGACTGGACTGGATTTAGTCTTGGACCCAGCCTAAACTAAACTCTCTTTTATTAAAGGGAAGACAGTCAGAGTTCTCTTCTGCAGGGAAGATTTCTACAGCAAATAACTTCTCAACAGAACCCCACTTTAACAGTCCTTACGAAGGTTTGAATGTTTGACAGTATTTATGGCGACACCTACTGACGGATCAGTACAACTACAAATCCCTTTAGTTGGACTTTAAGGTGGCGCTGAAACTAAATATTTCTGTTACATTACAGTCTTGTAATCCAACAGAATGCAGTAACAGCCACGCATCAACTGGTGGCAGTAGTGAACCAAAAACAATCTGCTGCTGCACAGAAAACCAGCTGAGTCAGCAGTTAAATGTTAGCTGTGTTTAGTTACTGGTTGTTAATGAGCTGTCTCCACCACTGATCATCAGTGCTCGGGTTCTGCTCTGTTCTCCTCTTTTGGCCCTTTTCCTGACCCACAAAGTGACCCACAGGGACACTGGGTGTCACTAAACACTGAGAAAGACTTAAAAGGGCAGCAGACCATCAAAGTTCTAACCTATGGACTCCTCAAAGGCAAATATGACCCTGTTTCCGGTTTTGGAGAGCTCATGGATTCTGTTTCCGATCCATTTGAAGCCAGGAAGAGTTTCCTGTTGGAGCACAGAGACGGAGAACCCTCATCAGTCAGCAGGTGAAGAAATTTAAGCAGGATGCTGTGTGTCATGTCAAAGCTTTGTTTTTGCAGTAGTTTTACAGACATCTTTTAGAAGAACCATTGACCTTCAGCTGGTCATTCATTCATTCAGGAACATCACATGGTCAGTGTTACTAAGAAACTGTTGCCTCGTACTCAGGCCATCCAGCTACCAGCTAATTTACAGACCCAATCTCTGTTTGGGCTTTTCTGTTAAAAGTGTTTCTATAAAGGTATAAATAATGAATTTATCCATTAAGCAAGAATTAAAACCATAGAAGAAATAAACTGAGCTAAATGA
The DNA here is from genome assembly GCF_021462225.1 of Girardinichthys multiradiatus. Taxonomy (NCBI): domain Eukaryota; kingdom Metazoa; phylum Chordata; class Actinopteri; order Cyprinodontiformes; family Goodeidae; genus Girardinichthys; species Girardinichthys multiradiatus. The sequence goes on from NC_061810.1 coordinate 50,828,534, forward strand.
GGAGCAGTAATAACACCCTGTTCTTTTGTCTGACCTCGAACAGGAAGCCCTCCGTGCGGGCGAACGCCTGCAGGATTTTGGACGACACAGTGGTGGCCAACATGTAGATGCTCTCGGTGTCCACTGGATCTGGATGGTTCTCCTTCCAGTTGAAGAACATCCACCATCCTAACAGGGCAGCCAGCTCATTTCCTGAGAACACCTTCCAGCCACACCTGGAACACATGCAGACAAGCTCAGCTGGGCCTCAGAACCACACCTGTCCACTAGGAGAACCTGGGTAAATCCACCGACACTCCCCCTGCTGGATGGGTATCTAACTGCAGTGAGTATCACGTACCCATTGGACTGCTCGGCCACGGCCAGGCGGTCGGCGTCAGGATCTGTGGCTAGAACGATCTGAGCGTTTTCCCGATCAGCCAAGAGGAGAGACAGCTCCTGCAGAACAGAGGAGGACAATACATTTAGAACATCTTACAGCAAAAGAAAAAACCCAAGATGTTCTAAGTTCACACAGATCCCATTTACCAGGACAGACTCGCCCTCTTCAGGGTTTGGGCAGCGAACAGTAGAGAAGTTTGGGTCGGGGTCTTTTTGTTCAGGTACTGGAATAGGAGGGGCAAAGCCAAACACCCGGAAGGCCTGCTGGACAAAGTCATGTCCGACTCCGTGGAAGGACGAGTGGATGAACTTTAACGTGCAGCCGCTGTTCAGATCCCTGGAAGACAAAGAACAGGTCCAAAATTCTGATTCTGTTCAGAATGAAACAGAAACAAGTCCGGGAAAACTGTACAGATCTGGAGACCATCAGAGGAAGATCCACAGGGATTCCTGCTTCAGCCTGAGTCACAGGGAGGGAACAGGAAGCTACCTGTGGAAGCAGAGAGAAGTGAGGTCATCCATGTAGCAGCTGTTGATCTGGGTCAGGGGATCGGTCCTGAGCGAACTGTGATCCACCAGCTTCTCATCCCAGCAGGAGGCGTTCCAGGGCTCCAGCTGCTCCTCTATACAGCGCAACACCTCCTTATCATGAGGAGAGGCGATTTGGGCTCCATTACACCAGTACACCTGCAGGGGAGGAGACAGAAAGATAGGCTAGAACCTGAGATGGTTCAGATTTCTAGAGACTGAGATTAACATCTGCAGCTGAAGTCCTGACACAAGATCAGACAGATTAAATCAGACATTTTTTGGACTTTCTGACAAAGTCTTTGTAATAACCGTACAGACTGGACGAGCACCACAAGAAGTTGTGTTTGGTTTCTGTGATCCCACAGCCTGACCTTGTAACCGTTGTCCTCTTTCGGATTGTGTGACGCAGTGATCATCACTCCAGATGCTGCTCCGAGCTTCTTCACAGCGTAAGGCTGGAAAACAAAACGTGAAAATGAAACAGCTGTTTAATAAAGAACACCTGAACTGGGGTCAGATGGTTTAAACAGCTTACAGAACATTCTCTGTTTTAACTGCAGGGGTCCTTCTGGAGAATCGACAAGGAGGATCTAATTCCTCAGCAACTGATCTCATTCAGCATCATTTAAAAACAGTAAAGTAAGATTAAAAAGCTAATTTAAACAAACCAACACTTTTAATGACAGCAGGAAGTCGCTACTGATTCTTAAAACTGAGCACGTTCTGACTGCTCTGCACTACAGGTAGGAGACTGTTTATGGAGCATCAGTCTCAGACACTTTAAAAAAGTGGAATGTTCCCTTAACAGGGATAACATTGCAGCTGATGTGACAGAGCTGACACCACAAACATGTCTGCAGGTGGAGATGCCATCAAGCTTCCTCACCACGTAAGGAGTCGGGACGAACGTGGAGAAAAGATGGACTGGAACGTCTCTGCTGAGCATCACAGCAGCCGTCAACTTGGCCAGCCTGGGAAAGACGGACACACAGAGACCTCATTAGGCTGGGATCAGGACACAAGATTCCTGCTGGAAAACAAGACACCTGCCCAGAGACAGACTTCCTGTCAGGATACACGCTTTTTTCTGTGGGTCAAACACCCCATCAGAACTCCTTCTTCATCTGCTCTGCGTTAGTTTTACCTCCTCATGTTGATATGATCTCTCTGACAGCCAGCGGTGGTTTCAGGTGGACAAATATCCTGATACACACCGCCAGACTGGGAATTATATCCCGTTAAAATGTGGATTTCATCTTTGTTCATAAGGTTCGGAAATAAAAAAAAAAGATCTAGATGTTCCTGGTGTTCACCTCTGACTGCTGCAGCCGCTCTCCTCCTGACCTCTGGTGTCATAACCAACCACGACGCCCCTGCTGCTGAGGTCTGCGAAACACCTGCACAGGTACGCATATAAACCCTTAAAGGAGAAGAACAACGGGTCAGATGGACATTACTGAAGAGAAAGGACCATTTCCACTGGTCTGTAACCCAATTGGACCAGTGTCACTGGTGTAATAACTGGTCTATAACCTGACTGGTGTCACTGGTGTAATAACTGGACTGTAACCTGACTGGTGTCACTGGTGTAATAACTGGTCTATAACCTGACTGGTGTCACTGGTGTAATAACTGGTCTATAACCTGACTGGTGTCACTGGTGTAATAACTGGTCTATAACCTGACTGGTGTCACTGGTGTAATAACTGGTCTATAACCTGACTGGTGTCACTGGTGTAATAACTTGTCTATAACCTGATTGGTGTCACTGGTGAAATAACTGGTCTATAACCTGACTGGACCTGTGTCACTGGTGTAATAACTGGACTGTAACCTGACTGGTGTCACTGGTGAAATAACTGGTCTATAACCTGACTGGACCTGTGTCACTGGTGTAATAACTGGACTGTAACCTGACTGGTGTCACTGGTGTAATAACTGGACTGTAACCTGACTGGTGTCACTGGTGTAATAACTGGACTGTAACCTGACTGGTGTCACTGGTGTAATAACTGGTCTGTAACCTGACTGGTGTCACTGGTGTAATAACTGGTCTGTAACCTGACTGGTGTCACTGGTGTAATAACTGGTCTGTAACCTGACTGGTGTCACTGGTGTAATAACTGGACTGTAACCTGACTGGTGTCACTGGTGTAATAACTGGTCTGTAACCTGACTGGTGTCACTGGTGTAATAACTGGTCTATAACCTGACTGGTGTCACTGGTGTAATAACTGGTCTATAACCTGACTGGACCTGTGTCTCTGGTGTAATAACTGGTCTATAACCTGACTGGACCTGTGTCACTGGTGTAATAACTGGACTGTAACCTGACTGGTGTCACTGGTGTAATAACTGGACTGTAACCTGACTGGTGTCACTGGTGTAATAACTGGACTGTAACCTGACTGGTGTTACTGGTGTAATAACTGGTCTATAACCTGACTGGACCTGTGTCACCGGTGTAATAACTGGACTGTAACCTGACTGTTGTCACTGGTGTAATAACTGGTCTATAACCTGACTGGACCTGTGTCACTGGTGTAATAACTGGACTGTAACCTGACTGGTGTCACTGGTGTAATAACTGGTCTGTAACCTGACTGGTGTCACTGGTGTAATAACTGGTCTATAACCTGACTGGTGTCACTGGTGTAATAACTGGACTGTAACCTGACTGGTGTCACTGGTGTAATAACTGGTCTATAACCTGACTGGACCTGTGTCTCTGGTGTAATAACTGGTTTATAACCTGACTGGACCTGTGTCTCTGGTGTAATAACTGGTCTATAACCTGACTGGTGTCACTGGTGTAATAACTGGACTGTAACCTGACTGGTGTCACTGGTGTAATAACTGGACTGTAACCTGACTGTTGTCACTGGTGTAATACCTGGTCTATAACCTGACTGGACCTGTGTCTCTGGTGTAATAACTGGTCTATAACCTGACTGGACCTGTGTCACTGGTGTAATAACTGGTCTATAACCTGACTGGACCTGTGTCTCTGGTGTAATAACTGGTCTATAACCTGACTGGACCTGTGTCACTGGTGTAATAACTGGTCTGTAACCTGACTGGTGTCACTGGTGTAATAACTGGTCTATAACCTGACTGGTGTCACTGGTGTAATAACTGGTCTATAACCTGACTGGTGTCACTGGTGTAATAACTGGTCTATAACCTGACTGGTGTCACTGGTGTAATAACTGGTCTATAACCTGACTGGTGTCACTGGTGTAATAACTGGACTGTAACCTGACTGGTGTCACTGGTGTAATAACTGGTCTATAACCTGACTGGTGTCACTGGTGTAATAACTGGTCTATAACCTGACTGGTGTCACTGGTGTGATAACTTGTCTATAACCCGACTGGTGTCACTGGTGTAATAACTGGTGTGTAACCTGACTGGACCTGTGTCACTGGTGTAATAACTGGTCTATAACCTGACTGGTGTCACTGGTGTAATAACTGGTCTATAACCTGACTGGTGTCACTGGTGTAATAACTGGACCGTAACCTGACTGGTGTCACTGGTGTAATAACTGGACTGTAACCTGACTGGTGTCACTGGTGTAATAACTGGTCTATAACCTGACTGGTGTCACTGGTGTAATAACTGGTCTATAACCTGACTGGTGTTACTGGTGTAATAACTGGTCTATAACCTCACTGGTGTCACTGGTGAAATAACTGGTCTATAACCTGACTGGACCTGTGTCACTGGTGTAATAACTGGACTGTAACCTGACTGGTGTCACTGGTGTAATAACTGGTCTATAACCTGACTGGTGTCACTGGTGTAATAACTGGTCTATAACCTGACTGGACCTGTGTCACTGGTGTAATAACTGGACTGTAACCTGACTGGTGTAACTGGTGTAATAACTGGACTGTAACCTGACTGGTGTCACTGGTGTAATAACTGGACTGTAACCTGACTGGTGTCACTGGTGTAATAACTGGACTGTAACCTGACTGGTGTCACTGGTGTAATAACTGGTATATAACCTGACTGGACCTGTGTCACTGGTGTAATAACTGGACTGTAACCTGACTGGTGTCACTGGTGTAATACCTGGTCTATAACCTGACTGGACCTGTGTCACTGGTGTAATAACTGGTCTATAACCTGACTGAACCTGTGTCTCTGGTGTAATAACTGGTCTATAACCTGACTGGACCTGTGTCACTGGTGTAATAACTGGACTGTAACCTGACTGGTGTCACTGGTGTAATAACTGGACTGTAACCTGACTGGTGTCACTGGTGTAATAACTGGACTGTAACCTGACTGGTGTCTCTGGTGTAATAACTGGATTGTAACCTGACTGGTGTCACTCGTGTAATAACTGGACTGTAACCTGACTGGTGTCACTGGTGTAATAACTGGTCTATAACCTGACTGGACCTGTGTCACTGGTGTAATAACTGGACTGTAACCTGACTGGTGTTACTGGTGTAATAACTGGACTGTAACCTGACTGGTGTCACTGGTGTAATAACTGGACTGTAACCTGACTGGTGTCACTGGTGTAATAACTGGACTGTAAACTGACTGGTGTCACTGGTGTAATAACTTGACTGTAACCTGACTGGTGTCACTGGTGTAATAACTGGACTGTAACCTGACTTGTGTCACTGGTGTAATAACTGGACTGTAACCTGACTGGTGTCACTGGTGTAATAACTGGACTGTAACCTGACTGGTGTCTCTGGTGTAATAACTGGACTGTAACCTGACTGGTGTCACTCGTGTAATAACTGGACTGTAACCTGACTGGTGTCACTGGTGTAATAACTGGTCTATAACCTGACTGGACCTGTGTCACTGGTGTAATAACTGGACTGTAACCTGACTGGTGTTACTGGTGTAATAACTGGACTGTAACCTGACTGGTGTCACTGGTGTAATAACTGGACTGTAACCTGACTGGTGTCACTGGTGTAATACCTGGTCTATAACCTGACTGGACCTGTGTCACTGGTGTAATAACTGGTCTATAACCTGACTGAACCTGTGTCTCTGGTGTAATAACTGGTCTATAACCTGACTGGACCTGTGTCACTGGTGTAATAACTGGACTGTAACCTGACTGGTGTCACTGGTGTAATAACTGGACTGTAACCTGACTGGTGTCACTGGTGTAATAACTGGACTGTAACCTGACTGGTGTCTCTGGTGTAATAACTGGACTGTAACCTGACTGGTGTCACTCGTGTAATAACTGGACTGTAACCTGACTGGTGTCACTGGTGTAATAACTGGTCTATAACCTGACTGGACCTGTGTCACTGGTGTAATAACTGGACTGTAACCTGACTGGTGTCACTGGTGTAATAACTGGACTGTAACCTGACTGGTGTCACTGGTGTAATAACTGGTCTATAACCTGACTGGTGTCACTGGTGTAATAACTGGTCTATAACCTGACTGGTGTCACTGGTGTAATAACTGGTCTGTAACCTGACTGGTGTCACTGGTGTAATAACTGGACTGTAACCTGACTGGTGTCACTGGTGTAATAACTGGTCTATAACCTGACTGGTGTCACTGGTGTAATAACTGGTCTATAACCTGACTGGACCTGTGTCACTGGTGTAATAACTGGACTGTAACCTGACTGGTGTCACTGGTGTAATAACTGGTCTATAACCTGACTGGTGTCACTGGTGTAATAACTGGTCTATAACCTGACTGGTGTCACTGGTGTAATAACTGGTCTATAACCTGACTGGTGTCACTGGTGTAATAACTGGTCTGTAACCTGACTGGTGTCACTGGTGTAATAACTGGACTGTAACCTGACTGGTGTCACTGGTGTAATAACTGGTCTATAACCTGACTGGTGTCACTGGTGTAATAACTGGTCTATAACCTGACTGGACCTGTGTCACTGGTGTAATAACTGGACTGTAACCTGACTGGTGTCACTGGTGTAATAACTGGACTGTAACCTGACTGGTGTCACTGGTGTAATAACTGGTCTATAACCTGACTGGACCTGTGTCACTGGTGTAATAACTGGACTGTAACCTGACTGGTGTCACTGGTGTAATAACTGGTCTGTAACCTGACTGGACCTGTGTCACTGGTGTAATAACTGGTCTATAACCTGACTGGTGTCTCTGGTGTAATAACTGGACTGTAACCTGACTGGTGTCACTGGTGTAATAACTGGACTGTAACCTGACTGGTGTCACTGGTGTAATAACTGGTCTATAACCTGACTGGACCTGTGTCACTGGTGTAATAACTGGACTGTAACCTGACTGGTGTCACTGGTGTAATAACTTGAGTGTAACCTGACTGGTGTCACTGGTGTAATAACTGGTCTATAACCTGACTGGACCTGTGTCACTGGTGTAATAACTGGTCTGTAACCTGACTGGTGTCACTGGTGTAATAACTGGACTGTAACCTGACTGGTGTCACTGGTAAAATAACTGGACTGTAACCTGACTGGACCTGTGTCACTGGTGTAATAACTGGACTGTAACCTGACTGGTGTCACTGGTGTAATAACTGGTCTGTAACCTGACTGGTGTCACTGGTGTAATAACTTGAGTGTAACCTGACTGGTGTCACTGGTGTAATAACTGGTCTATAACCTGACTGGACCTGTGTCACTGGTGTAATAACTGGTCTGTAACCTGACTGGTGTCACTGGTGTAATAACTGGACTGTAACCTGACTGGTGTCACTGGTGTAATAACTGGACTGTAACCTGACTGGTGTCACTGGTGTAATAACTGGACTGTAACCTGACTGGTGTCACTGGTGTAATAACTGGACTGTAACCTGACTGGTATCACTGGTGTAATAACTGGACTGTAACCTGACAGGACCTGTGTCATTAGTGTAATAACTGGTCTATAACCTGACTGGACCTGTGTCTCTGGTGTAATAACTGGTCTATAACCTGACTGGACCTGTGTCTCTGGTGTAATAACTGGACTGTAACCTGACTGGACCTGTGTCACTGGTGTAATAACTGGTCTATAACCTGACTGGTGTCACTGGTGTAATAACTGGTCTATAACCTGACTGGACCTGTGTCACTGGTGTAATAACTGGACTGTAACCTGACTGGTGTCACTGGTGTAATAACTGGACTGTAACCTGACTGGTGTCACTGGTGTAATAACTGGTCTATAACCTGACTGGACCTGTGTCACTGGTGTAATAACTGGTCTGTAACCTGACTGGTGTCACTGGTGTAATAACTGGACTGTAACCTGACTGGTGTCACTGGTAAAATAACTGGACTGTAACCTGACTGGTGTCACTGGTGTAATAACTGGACTGTAACCTGACTGGTGTCACTGGTGTAATAACTGGACTGTAACCTGACTGGTATCACTGGTGTAATAACTGGACTGTAACCTGACAGGACCTGTGTCACTGGTGTAATAACTGGTCTATAACCTGACTGGACCTGTGTCTCTGGTGTAATAACTGGTCTATAACCTGACTGGACCTGTGTCTCTGGTGTAATAACTGGACTGTAACCTGACTGGACCTGTGTCACTGGTGTAATAACTGGTCTATAACCTGACTGGTGTCACTGGTGTAATAACTGGTCTATAACCTGACTGGACCTGTGTCACTGGTGTAATAACTGGACTGTAACCTGACTGGTGTCACTGGTGTAATAACTGGTCTATAACCTGACAGGTGTCACTGGTGTAATAACTGGTCTATAACCTGACTGGTGTCACTGGTGTAATAACTGGTCTATAACCTGACTGGTGTCACTGGTGTAATAACTGGTCTATAACCTGACTGGTGTCACTGGTGTAATAACTGGTCTGTAACCTGACTGGTGTCACTGGTGTAATAACTGGACTGTAACCTGACTGGTGTCACTGGTGTAATAACTGGTCTATAACCTGACTGGTGTCACTGGTGTAATAACTGGTCTATAACCTGACTGGACCTGTGTCACTGGTGTAATAACTGGACTGTAACCTGACTGGTGTCACTGGTGTAATAACTGGACTGTAACCTGACTGGTGTCACTGGTGTAATAACTGGTCTATAACCTGACTGGACCTGTGTCACTGGTGTAATAACTGGACTGTAACCTGACTGGTGTCACTGGTGTAATAACTGGTCTGTAACCTGACTGGACCTGTGTCACTGGTGTAATAACTGGTCTATAACCTGACTGGTGTCTCTGGTGTAATAACTGGACTGTAACCTGACTGGTGTCACTGGTGTAATAACTGGACTGTAACCTGACTGGTGTCACTGGTGTAATAACTGGTCTATAACCTGACTGGACCTGTGTCACTGGTGTAATAACTGGACTGTAACCTGACTGGTGTCACTGGTGTAATAACTGGTCTATAACCTGACTGGACCTGTGTCACTGGTGTAATAACTGGTCTGTAACCTGACTGGTGTCACTGGTGTAATAACTGGACTGTAACCTGACTGGTGTCACTGGTAAAATAACTGGACTGTAACCTGACTGGTGTCACTGGTGTAATAACTGGACTGTAACCTGACTGGTGTCACTGGTGTAATAACTGGACTGTAACCTGACTGGTATCACTGGTGTAATAACTGGACTGTAACCTGACAGGACCTGTGTCATTAGTGTAATAACTGGTCTATAACCTGACTGGACCTGTGTCTCTGGTGTAATAACTGGTCTATAACCTGACTGGACCTGTGTCTCTGGTGTAATAACTGGACTGTAACCTGACTGGACCTGTGTCACTGGTGTAATAACTGGTCTATAACCTGACTGGTGTCACTGGTGTAATAACTGGTCTATAACCTGACTGGACCTGTGTCACTGGTGTAATAACTGGACTGTAACCTGACTGGTGTCACTGGTGTAATAACTGGACTGTAACCTGACTGGTGTCACTGGTGTAATAACTGGTCTATAACCTGACTGGACCTGTGTCACTGGTGTAATAACTGGTCTGTAACCTGACTGGTGTCACTGGTGTAATAACTGGACTGTAACCTGACTGGTGTCACTGGTAAAATAACTGGACTGTAACCTGACTGGTGTCACTGGTGTAATAACTGGACTGTAACCTGACTGGTGTCACTGGTGTAATAACTGGACTGTAACCTGACTGGTATCACTGGTGTAATAACTGGACTGTAACCTGACAGGACCTGTGTCACTGGTGTAATAACTGGTCTATAACCTGACTGGACCTGTGTCTCTGGTGTAATAACTGGTCTATAACCTGACTGGACCTGTGTCTCTGGTGTAATAACTGGACTGTAACCTGACTGGACCTGTGTCACTGGTGTAATAACTGGTCTATAACCTGACTGGTGTCACTGGTGTAATAACTGGTCTATAACCTGACTGGACCTGTGTCACTGGTGTAATAACTGGACTGTAACCTGACTGGTGTCACTGGTGTAATAACTGGACTGTAACCTGACTGGTGTCACTGGTGTAATAACTGGTCTATAACCTGACAGGTGTCACTGGTGTAATAACTGGTCTATAACCTGACTGGTGTCACTGGTGTAATAACTGGTCTGTAACCTGACTGGTGTCACTGGTGTAATAACTGGACTGTAACCTGACTGGTGTCACTGGTGTAATAACTGGTCTATAACCTGACTGGTGTCACTGGTGTAATAACTGGTCTATAACCTGACTGGACCTGTGTCACTGGTGTAATAACTGGTCTATAACCTGACTGGTGTCTCTGGTGTAATAACTGGACTGTAACCTGACTGGTGTCACTGGTGTAATAACTGGACTGTAACCTGACTGGTGTCACTGGTGTAATAACTGGTCTATAACTTGACTGGACCTGTGTCACTGGTGTAATAACTGGACTGTAACCTGACTGGTGTCACTGGTGTAATAACTGGAGTGTAACCTGACTGGTGTCACTGGTGTAATAACTGGTCTATAACCTGACTGGACCTGTGTCACTGGTGTGATAACTGGTCTGTAACCTGACTGGTGTCACTGGTGTAATAACTGGACTGTAACCTGACTGGTGTCACTGGTAAAATAACTGGACTGTAACCTGACTGGTGTCACTGGTGTAATAACTGGACTGTAACCTGACTGGTGTCACTGGTGTAATAACTGGACTGTAACCTGACTGGTGTCACTGGTGTAATAACTGGACTGTAACCTGACTGGTATCACTGGTGTAATAACTGGACTGTAACCTGACTGGTGTCACAGGTGTAATAACTGGTCTATAACCTGACTGGTGTCACTGGTGTAATAACTGGACTGTAACCTGACAGGACCTGTGTCACTGGTGTAATAACTGGTCTATAACCTGACTGGACCTGTGTCACTGGTGTAATAACTGGACTGTAACCTGACTGGACCTGTGTCACTGGTGTAATAACTGGTCTATAACTTGACTGGTGTCACTGGTGTAATAACTGGTCTATAACCTGACTGGACCTGTGTCACTGGTGTAATAACTGGACTGTAACCTGACTGGTGTCACTGGTGTAATAACTGGACTGTAACCTGTGTTGACTGGATGATGGTAAGGTCGTTGATCCGGTTGAACCCAGCTCCCATTGGTGCTCGGAGTCCAGCTGTACCGAAGCTCATTCTGCTGCAGAGTCTGGATCTCAGATCATCCAGATGACACGCTTCCACCAGAGAGTCCAACTGAGCCCGAGTCCAGGGGTTCTACAGAAATCCAGAGAAAGTTTAACGTGAACACTAACTGCTGTTTCTAATAACTGCTTTAGTCTGTGAGGCAGACACCCTGTCTACTTTTAAGGCTAGGCTTAAAACTTTCCTTTTTGATAAAGCTTATAGTTAGAGTGGCTTAGGTTATCCTGAGCTATCTGTGTAGTTATGCTGCTATAGGCTTAGGCTGCTGGAGGACATAATGACCACTTTCACTCTATTCGCTACATTCTCCCACTACTCTCCAATTCTGCATTATTTGCTGTTATTTCAGCTTTTAACTTTATGTTCTCTCTCTTTTCTCTTCCTAGAAGCTACACCTGGCCTGGCTCTGTGTCTACCTATGACACCTTTCTGGAGAGGGGCATCGTCCAAGCTTCTCCTGGCGACAACTTAATGCTCACCCTCTACCGATGATCCACATGGCCCTGTCTTTTAGTGTTTAACCCTTTCTCTCTCCTAGACATGGCTACTGACTGAGCTTCTACTGTGACTAACTCTACGTGCTCTCTTTCAGACTCTAACCTTGAAAACTGGATCAGAGTTTATCTGTTCTTTCTTTCTAGATGAAACGACTAAAGGAGCTACATCCATTAACATTTACTTTTCCTTCCCATAGAAAGTACTCCTGGATCAGTGCTTCTTTGTTCTCTTTGTGTCTCTGCTCTGTTCTCTCAAACCCCCAGTCGGTCGTGGCAGATGGCCGCTCACACTGAGCCTGGTTCTGGTTCTGCTGGAGGTTTCTTCCTGTTAAAAGGGAGTTTTTCCTCTCCACTGTCGCTACATGCATGCTCAGTATGAGGGATTGCTGCAAAATCAACACCAGTGACTGTCCACTGTCTCTACATGCTCATCCAGGAGGAGTGAATGCTGCAAGTCACTGACTGGATGCAATCTGCTGGGTTTCCTTAGATAGAAAAACTTTTTATTAAATTTGAATAAATAACTGAATCTGACTGAACTGTTCAATGGTTACGATTAATTAGAATGTATGAACCTGACTGTTGTGAAGAACCTTGAGACAACATGTGTTGTGAATTGGTGCTATATAAATAAACTGAATTGAATTGAACACAGACTAACGACGTTCAGTTCAGAATAATGTTCCGATCTGGTTGGGTGAACTGGCTCCTAGTCTGTGTTCTGCCCTGAGATCCTCCACAGGAACCCAGAAAACGTCACAACCAGGTTCTGTTACTGGAATGAGATGTGTGGAGGTACACCACTTCAGATGTACCAGCAGGTTCAGAACAAAAAGAAGTGATTCTAATCTAGTTCTGGTTTCAGACAGCTTCCCTTCACATCAGATGTCTGAATCGTTTTCATTGACATGTTTTAGCTCCAAGGATAAAGATAGAAATCCTAACATGAGGGAATCTTTTCCCAGCTGCTGACATTTACAGAGGAGGTCACTGTAACCTTTAAACCCACACAGCTCTGAGTGCAGGAGGAGATCCGGGCTGGACATCAGGGAATATGGTCTCATTACATAATCTGGGTTAAATGCAACAACATGAGGCAGCAGCAAACTTTCTGCTTCTCTTTCATTTAAAACACAGACAAGTTGTAATGTGTCCTGTGTTGATGGACCTACAGAACATTGGGTCATAAACCGATGGATGCCTGACTCTGAAAGAGGCTGATTCACTGTCATCATCCTCATCATTGAGTGGACTCCCTGCAGACTTCCTATCCACTGATGCAATGAGAACATGACCGTCTGGTGAACCTGCTCCCATCTAGCCACAACTTATCACATTAAACCCACCTTCCCCTCGGAACCAACATCCTCTGATGGGGCTGGGTCCAGGCTTTTCATGCAGGTTCTTCCTGCTGATTGCAGGAGAGTTTGGGAATAAACCCACCAACCGATCCTTTCATGACTGGAACAGCTGAGTCATGCTGCTATAAAATCACCTGATAACCCACATTGTTCAATCTGCAGCCCACCAACCCTGCTGAATCCTGACTCAGAACTCCCATGTTCCACCCCGGAGGTTTTATTCTTTTACACCACAGACTAAAATAATCAGAAACAGGAAGTCTGTCTGCTGATTTTCTGTATTAACCTGATGTAAGGATAAATTCGGCATACGGTGATTCAGCTCAGGTGTTACCTTTAAACAATGATCCCATCTTTTCATCAACATCTGATCTAAACGCGTCAAACAAACCCCCGATAAAGTTTTGATTTCATGGCAGAAGGTGTTTCTTTGTTCAAAAATATGGGCACCGATTTTTCCAGGAGGTATCAGATATTATAAAGCCAGATTATTTTGATCCCCTTTGTGTTTTTGTGCTCGTTTAGGTGAGGTGTAATGTTTGCGTCTTTCAAGAAAGTCCGGGATAACGGTTATGTTCTGCTGCCAGGAGGCTACAAAAACCGAGCCTGGAGTCAGAGTCACCATGACCCGCGTTAACAGACACTCACCCTGTCCCAGTCCACCCACTGCTGCACCGCCTTGTCCAGCTGCAGGTCTCCGGTACTCGGCCACCGCAGGTTCACGTTTAGGTCCCCGGTAACTCCGGTTTCCTCCATGCTGTCAGACTAACGCTTGGCCATCAGACAGGACGGAGCAGCTGCTGTGTTTGCCGGTTGTCTGCTCTCTACCTTCCCCGAGCAGCACGCAGTCACCGCCGGGTTGTTGCAGCTGCACTGAGTCGCCCTCCTCTTCCGGACAGGAGCCTCGCTGCCGTTAGCCGCAGCTAGCCGCTGTTAGCACCAGAGATGAAGTTGGCTTCCGATTTGTAGCTCAATTTCAGTTTGTTTAAATAATCTGGACCAGATCATCTGGAGGATCACATGTAAAATACTTGGACTGGTCAAACCTGGATTATTCTACACGGATTATAGATAGTTTGGTCAAAATACCGGCGCAAGAAAAAATGTTTCAAACGTAGAATAAAGGTACCACAGATCTGAAACTATGTTTTCCAGAATATTTCATCAGTGTAGAAAGATCCAGTCTAATTTTGACCAGTTTAAATATTTAAAATTCTGAATTCAGGCTGATCATATGTGGTTCAGGTTCTGAAAACAGTTGCATAGCCCTTTACATTTACTGAGGCTAGAATCAAATACTAACTTCTGTGGAGGAAACGGACCGCTGCTGTGCTGACCCACGGAACCCCGTAACCCTCATAGACTTCTTTTTATAAACTGACCATAAATAAATGTAAATATACTTTAAAACAATAATCAGAGGATCAAGATCTTTACTCCTGGCGTAATACTGTCCAAATGCAACTATACTTTCAAAATAAAAGACCCCAATTGATTATTCAAAAACAGAATTGTGCGCTGGAGTTTTAAAAATAAAACTCACTAATGGACCATTCTAAAAACAGTCTGATGGATCCTTTCGAAATAAAATAGATTTTCAAAACAAAACAGTCAGATGTGCGTTATTATGCTGCAGCAGCTGTACGCTCTGAAAGCTAAACCCTCTGACATGTTTCCAGGTTTTTAATACAACAGATCAATTATGGGGATGCAACAAGCAGGATCATCACTAAAGAAAAGGTGGTACTAAATTCTAATAGGACTGGTTCTGGTGAATTGAAAGGTAGTTCAGTTTGGACAAAGTGCCAGCATGATGAAGCTCCATCTCCTGCTCCATACTGCCATCACTCAGAATCCTGGAACTCGCTTGTTTGAGACGGAGACTTGGTTTTGACCTGGTGGGATCCTTCCATCTTTCTCCCGTTGGAAAGACTGGGTGCAACCGTCTCTTCCTAGTGGTGACTGGGCCAAATTCTGATAACAGTTAAAATATTAAAATCACTTAAAATGAATTTCATTTTAAAGGAATTTCCAACCATTTGGTTTAATCTTTTGTTCTGAATCAGACAAGCACCAAACAGGAGAACAATAAGCTCATCGTCTCATTCATATTTCATATTTTAGATTAGCAAACAGCAGCTTTAGTGTTCCTGATACTCAAATAAAAACTCCATCATGAGGCCATTTGAGCTCTATGTCTAACTTTTTCTATGCAGACGACACGCCAAAGTTCTGTTCAGGTTCTGGGGTTTCTCCTTCAGTCAGCTGACAGTTGAACTGCTCTTTGAAGGCATCAAGCAGGTGAGGGATGGCTTCCTGCACGCCGACGTCTCTCTGCAGCTCTCTGCTCAGCGAAGTCACGCCTTTGCCTTCAATCCCACACGGCACGATGTGGCCGAACCACGACAGGTCTGTGTTACAGTTCAGAGCCAAACCATGAGACGTGACGTAATGCCCACAGTGGATTCCTAAAAACACAGAAACACTCAGTCAAACGAGGAAATATGGTATGGAAGTGTCCCACCATAAGCTCCTTTCAGATCCTAGTTCAACAATAAACATGCAACCGCAAACCCCCTCATTATGGATCACTTGGTTCTTTCACGTCACACAAGCCCATCCACCAGGATGATGGGCCTAGTGGACCTTCAGGTCATGCAGAAACCCCCCCAACTATTTTACTCTAGTGTCGTTTTATTCTTGTGTTTTAATTGTAGCACCCTGCGATTCCTTGGAATGAAAAGTGCATTATGAATAAAATGTATTATTATTAATATTATCATTATTAAACAGACAATCTACATAAACTCAAACCACCATGAAGAGGCACAAAACCACTGGAAAACTGCTGGAAAGAACCAGACAACCTCTCTAACAGGCACAAAATGACCATAATGGCGAAGAAAACTTTAATGTAAAGCTTTTTCATGGAAATTTCTGACTTTACAATGTCAGTTATCTTAGTTTTAAAATCAAAAATGTATGCCTTTAATCATTGAAAATATTCAGTATATTTCTTGCACATTTATGACCTTTCAATACTGGAGAATATTCCATGTTTTTTCTTGTAAATATGTGAAAATTAATCTTTTTGGCAGAAGTTTTCACCTCTGGGGCCACATTATTTTTTTCTTTGATCTACAATGGCCCCAATAATTCTGTCGTACTCCAAGAAAGGCATGATCATCATGAAGAGACCCAAAAACCACCATTAAGAAGATGCAAATCAACCAGGAGGAGTAGTAGGAGTCTGCAACCAAGCACATCCGCCAGGAGTTAAAGTCAGCTGAAAACAAGATTCAAGTAGTTGAATGAATCTTATTTTCCAAAGGTTAGTGGAGTGAAGGTGATGCGTCGTACCAATGGCACAGATCTTGTTGTCTCCGACCCAAACTCCGGTGTGAGGTGATGATGCTGCTTCTACACCGAACCTGCCGCAGAGGGTGATGATGGTCTTCTCCAGCTGGCTGACGTACCAACGAACACTCTGAAGGAACAAAACATACTTTACACCCAAAACCACAAACTTCACCGATCTCAGTCTGCTCAGGTCTGACCTTCTTGAAGCTCCCCAGGTTCAGAACCGGGTAACAGACCAGCTGCCCCGGTCCATGGAAGGTGATAAGTCCTCCTCTGTTTGCGCGGTGGACGTCGGATCCCAGCTGGCGAAGCTGGTCCAGAAGGGGACCAGGGTATGGTTTGTGCCGGATCCCAGTGGTGTAGACTGGCGAGTGCTGACAGAGCAGCAGTGCATGGGCTGGAGCGGACCGGTGCCGGTTCACATAGACCTGCTGCAGCCTCAGACCCTCCTTATAGGGGACCAGGCCCAGACGGACCACCTCCACCAGAGGCTTGACAGTCATCCAGAACTGCAACAGAACTAGGAGAGAAAATCCAGCCGATACAAACACGTTCAGGTTCAGAGGTTATTTTAAGATGCTTCCAAATATTCTTACATGTTTTATCAGGAAGCCGTAAGAACCCTGCCGGGTCAGCTTCCTGCAGCTTCAGACGATCAGCTTCCTGCAGCTTCAGAGGATCAGCTTCCTGCAGCTTCAGATGATCAGCTTCCTGCAGCTTCAGATGATCAGCTTCCTGCAGCTTCAGATGATCAGCTTCCTGCAGCTTCAGATGATCAGCTTCCTGCAGCTTCAGATGATCAGCTTCCTGCAGCTTCAGATGATCAGCTTCCTGCAGCTTCAGACGATCAGCTTCCTGCAGCTTCAGATGATCAGCTTCCTGCAGCTTCAGATGATCAGCTTCCTGCAGCTTCAGATGATCAGCTTCCTGCAGCTTCAGATGATCAGCTTCCTGCAGCTTCAGATGATCAGCTTCCTGCAGCTTCAGACGGTCAGCTTCCTGCAGCTTCAGATGGTCAGCTTCCTGCAGCTTCAGAAGGTCAGCTTCCTGCAGCTTCAGATGGTCAGCTTCCTGCAGCTTCAGACGGTCAGCTTCCTGCAGCTTCAGACGGTCAGCTTCCTGCAGCTTCAGACAATCAGCTTCCTGCAGCTTCAGACGATCAGCTTCCTGCAGCTTCAGACGATCAGCTTCCTGCAGCTTCAGACGGTCAGCTTCCTGCAGCTTCAGACAATCAGCTTCCTGCAGCTTCAGAAGGTCAGCTTCCTGCAGCTTCAGATGGTCAGCTTCCTGCAGCTTCAGACGGTCAGCTTCCTGCAGCTTCAGACAATCAGCTTCCTGCAGCTTCAGACGATCAGCTTCCTGCAGCTTCAGACGGTCAGCTTCCTGCAGCTTCAGATGATCAGCTTCCTGCAGCTTCAGATGATCAGCTTCCTGCAGCTTCAGATGATCAGCTTCCTGCAGCTTCAGATGATCAGCTTCCTGCAGCTTCAGATGATCAGCTTCCTGCAGCTTCAGATGATCAGCTTCCTGCAGCTTCAGATGATCAGCTTCCTGCAGCTTCAGATGGTCAGCTTCCTACAGCTTCAGACGGTCAGCTTCCTGCAGCTTCAGACGGTCAGCTTCCTGCAGCTTCAGACGGTCAGCTTCCTGCAGCTTCAGACGGTCAGCTTCCTGCAGCTTCAGACGATCAGCTTCCTGCAGCTTCAGATGGTCAGCTTCCTGCAGCTTCAGATGGTCAGCTTCCTGCAGCTTCAGACGGTCAGCTTCCTGCAGCTTCAGACGATCAGCTTCCTGCAGCTTCAAATGGTCAGCTTCCTGCAGCTTCAGATGGTCAGCTTCCTGCAGCTTCAGATGGTCAGCTTCCTGCAGCTTCAGACGGTCAGCTTCCTGCAGCTTCAGATGGTCAGCTTCCTGCAGCTTCAGATGGTCAGCTTCCTGCAGCTTCAGATGGTCAGCTTCCTGCAGCTTCAGACGGTCAGCTTCCTGCAGCTTCAGATGGTCAGCTTCCTGCAGCTTCAGATGGTCAGCTTCCTGCAGCTTCAGATGGTCAGCTTCCTGCAGCTTCAGATGATCAGCTTCCTGCAGCTTCAGATGGAGCTCATTCATTGAAGTGGAGGTACATGTTCAGAGAGAAACCCCCCATGAGTTCCACAGAGAAGGACACATACTGAATCTCCTCGTCATTCTCCTTGTTTTTAAACTTTCTTCCGTACCGCGGTGGTCCAGTACATGTGGACAGACAGGTCCAATGCAACCTGCAGAGCCTCACGCTGAATTGGGCTACTTGGTTTTACTGACTGCAGCTAGAAAACAGCAGCTTCAGGAAAGGCTCAGATTCTCTAAGCTGCAGTTTAAGATAAGAGCCTGAAGCTCAGCTCTAATCCCGGGGCTCACCTGTCAACGTCAGCGCGCGCTTACATAATTCCTCTACCTGTCAGTTGTGGAATTCGCGTGGGTTTCCGGTTTAGTGCCGCACTTTCAACCGGAAAAACATAGAACCTTTCAAAATAAAGCAGTTCAAATCTATGTTTTAGTTAGAAAAGTAAGGAAAGCTTACATGTTGGTCTCATATTACACAAGAACATAAATGAACAAATCAATGACAAAAACAGTAACATATAACTAAAAATTATACGTGTCAACAGGAATAGGGATGCTGTCCAAAACTCTTCTCCTCACTGCGCATCCAGAAACACACCCACCCACCAGCTGCTGAGCAAGCTCTGCACTGGTGGCCACATGATTCTAGTGCATCCTCCTACAGAGGAAAAGGTTATGCAGCACGTTGGATGCTCTTGAACATCATGAGCTCTTCTTCCTTCAGCTGAGTCACTTAACAAGTTCTTGATGCCTCAACCTCTAAAATAAAAATGTTACAGGGAATGATGGTGGTATTGTGGTACATTTAGATTTATTTTAAATTTTAGAAGTCCAAGTAGGAGCAGTGAATTTGGAGGCCCCCAAAGAAAACAAGAGTAAACGTTTAGCTATAGTGTAATAAATGTTTTAGAAATAACCTGTTGGTGAATGAGTTAAATGTGGGCTGCACGGTGGCACAGTTGGTAGCACTGTTGCCTTGCAGCAAGAAGGTCCTGGGTTTGATTCCCGGCCAGTGGTCTTTCTGCATGGAGTTTGCATGTTCTCCCTGTGCACGCGTGGGTAGTCCAAAGTCATGCCTGTTAGGTTAATTGGTCACTCTAAATTTCCCTTAGGTATATGAATGAGTGTGTGCATAGTTGTTTGTGTGTTGCCCTGAGATGGACTGGCGACCTGCCCAGGATGTACCCCGCCTCTCGCCCATAGACTGCTGGAGATAGGCGACCCACTATGGAATAAGCGGTAGAAAATGACTGACTGAGTTAAATGTGCTGCACTGTACATCCTCTAAAAGTGATTATGTTGCTTCAGCGTCTAGCAGATAAAACACAGAATGACGTTGCTGCCAGCCTCTGCCTCTAATAGCAATTAGCCTGGCCACTGATTACCTTATCAAGCGGTTGATGGGTGATGTGCGTGCTTTTATTTTGAAAATTCTGACTCCCGCCACAGCAGCCTCGCGCCGCTGTGTCCCGGCCCCGCGGTTGGCGGGCTGTACGTCCAGCTTTCGCTCGCGCTGTTTTCGGCAGGGGGCGGGGTTTGTTTTTAGAGCGGACCTGAGAGACAAGATGGCGACCGCAGGGTTTGCCGAACGTCGAGCCAGTCCGGCCGGCACCGTCGTAAACACGTCCCGGTCAGGGCCCGGCACCGCCAGGGCCGCCCGGTATCGCTCAGGTTCCGGCCCGCCGGAGAAGTGCTTAGCTTGCTCAGAGAACCGGTCTGGGTCCGGCTCGGCCTGTTCCCGGTGCCTGGCCCGGAGAGTCCCGGGCAGAGAGGAGAGAATCCGGAGAAGAAGTGACCCCGAGAGAGGCAGCAGTAGAGCGGGAAAGAGGGACAGCGAGAGCCGGAGAGGTCAGTGTGTTTATTGGGAAGAGAGCAG
The DNA here is from genome assembly GCF_021462225.1 of Girardinichthys multiradiatus. NCBI lineage: Eukaryota > Metazoa > Chordata > Actinopteri > Cyprinodontiformes > Goodeidae > Girardinichthys > Girardinichthys multiradiatus. The sequence continues at coordinate 50,849,225 of NC_061810.1, forward strand.
CACACGGGGCGCTGAACCGGTTCCAACAGGGTTTGGTCCTTTAAATACCTGCTGGAAAAAGAACCAAATGGGTTCAACCAGATTTAGGAGGAAGTTTAATAAAGTTATGTTTAAAAAAACAGCAGGAATGTACAATGATGACTGTAGGTGTGCACCGGGTTCTTCATGTGGCGTGTTTTCTGTCCCACTGTGGACCGGGTCGGTTCTGACTGTGGACATGATGCGGTCAGAACAGTTTGGGGTGAAGCAGATAGTCACCAATCAGTCCAAGATAAATCAATGAAAACATCAGGTGAACACATGAGAAGCTGCTGCTCGATTTTTATCCACTTTCTGCTCAGTTTTATGATTTTTATTCATGTTTAGAGGTTTATTCATCACTTTCTGCTCAGTTGTATGATTTTTATTCATGTTTAGAGGTTTATTCATCACTTTCTGCTCAGTTGTATGATTTTTATTCATGTTTAGAGGTTTATTCATCACTTTCTGCTCAGTTTTATGATTTTTATTCATGTTTAGAGGTTTATTCATCACTTTCTGCTCAGTTTTATGATTTTTATTCATGTTTAGAGGTTTATTCATCACTTTCTGCTCAGTTTTATGATTTTTATTCATGTTTAGAGGTTTATTCATCACTTTCTGCTCAGTTTTATGATTTTTATTCATGTTTAGAGGTTTATTCATCACTTTCTGCTCAGTTTTATGATTTTTATTCATCTTTAGAGGTTTATTCATCACTTTCTGCTCAGTTGTATGGTTTTTATTCATGTTTAGAGGTTTATTCATCACTTTCTGCTCAGTTTTATGATTTTTATTCATGTTTAGAGGTTTATTCATCACTTTCTGCTCAGTTTTATGATTTTTATTCATGTTTAGAGGTTTATTCATCACTTTCTGCTCAGTTTTATGATTTTTATTCATCTTTAGAGGTTTATTCATCACTTTCTGCTCAGTTGTATGATTTTTATTCATGTTTAGAGGTTTATTCATCACTTTCTGCTCAGTTTTATGATTTTTATTCATCTTTAGAGGTTTATTCATCACTTTCTGCTCAGTTTTATTATTTTTATTCATGTTTAGAAGTTTATTCATCACTTTCTGCTCAGTTTTATGATTTTTATTCATCTTTAGAGGTTTATTCATCACTTTCTGCTCAGTTGTATGATTTTTATTCATGTTTAGAGGTTTATTCATCACTTTCTGCTCAGTTTTATGATTTTTATTCATGTTTAGAGGTTTATTCATCACTTTCTGCTCAGTTTTATGATTTTTATTCATGTTTAGAGGTTTATTCATCACTTTCTGCTCAGTTTTATGATTTTTATTCATGTTTAGAGGTTTATTCATCACTTTCTGCTCAGTTTTATGATTTTTATTCATGTTTAGAGGTTTATTCATCACTTTCTGCTCAGTTGTATGATTTTTATTCATGTTTAGAGGTTTATTTATCACTTTCTGCTCAGTTTTATGATTTCTATTCATGTTTAGAGGTTTATTCATCACTTTCTGCTCAGTTGTATGATTTTTATTCATGTTTAGAGGTTTATTCATCACTTTCTGCTCAGTTGTATGATTTTTATTCATGTTTAGAGGTTTATTTATCACTTTCTGCTCAGTTTTATGATTTTTATTCATGTTTAGAGGTTTATTCATCACTTTCTGCTCAGTTGTATGATTTTTATTCATGTTTAGAGGTTTATTCATCACTTTCTGCTCAGTTTTATGATTTTTATTCATCTTTAGAGGTTTATTCATCACTTTCTGCTCAGTTGTATGATTTTTATTCATGTTTAGAGGTTTATTCATCACTTTCTGCTCAGTTGTATGATTTTTATTCATGTTTAGAGGTTTATTCATCACTTTCTGCTCAGTTTTATGATTTTTATTCATGTTTAGAGGTTTATTCATCACTTTCTGCTCAGTTTTATGATTTTTATTCATGTTTAGAGGTTTATTCATCACTTTCTGCTCAGTTTTATGATTTTTATTCATGTTTAGAGGTTTATTCATCACTTTCTGCTCAGTTTTATGATTTTTATTCATGTTTAGAGGTTTATTCATCACTTTCTGCTCAGTTTTATAATTTTATTCATGTTTAGAGGTTTATTCATCACTTTCTGCTCAGTTTTATTATTTTATTAATGTTTAGAGGTTTATTCATCACTTTCTGCTCAGTTTTATGATTTTTATTCATGTTTAGAGGTTTATTCATCACTTTCTGCTCAGTTTTATTATTTTATTAATGTTTAGAGGTTTATTCATCACTTTCTGCTCAGGTTTGACAGATAGTTTTACTGTGTTTGGTCAGATTTTCTGGTTTATTCACCAGTTTCTGGTCAGTCTGTTCAGTTTGCATCATATAGGACTTGTCCAGACATGCAGCTGCAGGAGGAGCTCAGTTCATACAGTCTTGGCAGTACTACAGTACTGTGTGTACCTCTCATTTCATTTGACAGAACTCTGTTGTAATTAAGTGTTTGTCTGGATTTAAAGCTTTGGATTTCATTCCAGTGCTGTGCTGGAAGGTACTGGGAGTACTGGTCATTTTGTAGGAGGTAAGACCTGTAAACAGGGGTGTAAATATCTCAGTCTCAGGAAAATGTAGGTCCATTGAGCAAGAATCTGATTTAAAGAACAAATAAGTTTGTTTTTTAGTTTTAAAACAAATTTACAGATGTTGTCATTGTGATGGAGACTCAGAAGATTCAATGTTTTTGTTCTGTTCAGTTTTATTGTGCTTGATGAGTGAAGCAACTGAGATTAAATTATCGTTAGATGTAAATGAAACTGGAATCACTGTGTTGGTTTTACACATGGTCAGGTTGGAAAGTCCAGCTGAAAATCATCAGGAAGATCTGAATGTGACAAAACATTTAATCTTAGGTGGGACATCATGAACTGGTGGGAATCAAACCATTGCCAACATGTTCTGTCTCTCAGCAAGACTCTTGTTTGAAATCCTGACCTCCAGTCCTCCCAGTAAAAAAACAGGTTCTTTCAGGACACCTCCTATACAGATTTATTCTGTAAGAAATAAATCTGTAAGAGAGGCAACCCATCACCAATCTGTTCCTGGATAGTTGGTCTTGCAAGATGTTTGAATCTCACTGTTCTTGGGCAAAATTAGCAGGACAAACAGTGGTCCAGAGGAGAAGAACACATACATGGGTTGGATCTGGTGCTTCACTTTTGGCTCCACGTAGGACTCATAGTTGTTGTCAGCTTTTTCCTCTCCAGATGTCCAGAAGGAAGATTTACCTGAAAAACAGTCTACTATTCATCCCTTTGACAGGTTTTCTTGGACTTCACTGTGAACACATAGCCACTAACACCACCTGCTGCCTGAGCAAGCTATGCACAACTGGTTGACAAGACTGGTTCTGGATCTTTCCAGACCCTCTTCGCCATCCTTTAGCTTCTTCACTGCAGGTGCAGCTCTCAGCTTGCAGTTAGCTCATCAGTTTTGGGTAACATCCAGTGAAAATAAGTTGTAGTGAGAAATAAGCCTTTGAAGCTTATTGTAATGAATGAATCTGAGCCTGATCACTCTGCACAATCATCTGAAGGCAAAGTCAACAGTCGAAACAGAAACTGAAGCTTCGATTTGTGTCACTGCAGACGTTACCATGCAGGAACCACTACATGTCAGCAGGTGGCGTAGTTTTATCCTTAGGAGCAGAATTTAAACCAGAGTAAGACGTAGAAATGCGTGTATAGTAGTAAAACTTTTCACCACTGCAGAGCATTCAGAGACTTTAGACTCAAATGTTTCACCAGAAGAGCAACCCTCACCTGTAAGAAAGTCTCCTCCCTCTTAGGTGTTCTCTCCGTTTTATTAGTTCACAACCTGGACTGTATATGGATTATAATTTTACTTATAAATATCTCTTCCAAATTGATTAAGTAAAATGGCGGTGGGTGGGCTTTCAAATAAAACTGAAAGGTATTTGTACTTCAACTGTTGTCCATCTGTAGGCAGTCACCTGATCTCAGTTTATACACACCTGATCTGAATCGGTTCAATCCATTTAAAGGCTGAACACAAACACTCAGGAACCTCTACCTTAACCCACCTAACAGGGAAAGATGGCCGAGGTTACCTTGGAGGAGCTGGGCTGCTCTATGCAGAGCTAGGCCTGCTATAAGCTCCACATGACACCGAGCTGGGCTTGATGGAGGACCAACCTGGAAGAATCATTTTCTTAAAGACAGAAAAATAAGCTGGACTGCTCCCCAAACATGTGGACAAAGGTCCTGTGGTCGGACCAGACTACAGCTGAACGTCAAGGTCTTAACACATCGCAGCTCAGTAGTAGCAGCATGATGCTGTGGGGATGTTTTCTGTCTGTAGAGAATGAGAAAATGGTCAGAACTAAAGGGTGGACTGTGAAAGAAGATAAATCATTTTGGAGCCTTGTGACAGGGATGGAGGCTCACCTTCAGGCAATACAAAATGCCTAAAGAAACGTCCAGGACTTGAAACAGTTGGAGGTCCAGGGATGGTCTTGTCAAAGCTCAGGTTTCTGTACATGAGCACCTCCCATCTAATCTGAAGGAGCTGGAGCAAATCACGTAGATTTATCTGAAGACACCTGCTGGAATGGGGCTGAAGGTGGCACTATAGCTTTTTGTTTTTATTTTTGGGTTTTTTTCTTGTCTCATTTCTGTTTCAGGCAGTGGTGAGCACAGCTAACCAAAAATTTTGCTTTATTAGCGAAAGCTAACTGCTAACCGCTAAGACGGCTGTCCATCAGTCACCTTCCATAACTTGAAGAATAACTGAATGCTTTGGAACTGCAATTGGAAACGGCCTTCAGCTAGCTGCTGCTGCGTTGCACGACGACGTCACGTGTGCATGTAGAAAGCTAATGACGGGCCTAATGGACTCTTCCAAACTTGTCCACAACAGAAAGGAACAAACATGAATTTTGTTAGCAGACTTAAAGTTGGCAAAATATAATTGAGGAGAAGCTAAACGGTCCGCTAACAGTTTCCAAATTTAGCAAAAACGCTAATCTGCTAAAGGGAAAATTAGTTCGCTATTAGCGGAAACGTGCCGACCACTGGCAGTAGGTCGTTAATTTTGGGTTGTGAGACAACAAAGCGGACTGAATCCTGCTGGATCCTCCTGGATCTTCTTGTGTTCCTGGGTTGTAGCTCCTACGGCTCAACTGTTAATCTGGTCTCAGATCTGATGACAGACGAGACAGGAGAGCTTCTACGGAAGCCTGATTGTAACATTCAGGAAAAGCATCTCTGTTCATGTTCCTTCTGCTGATTTCTTTTTCTTAGAGGTCTTCATCTGTCCAACCCTCCTCCCGAAGTCTGCAGACGGTACTTCAGGTCCAACAGGGAAACACAAGGTGAGTCGTAGTGCTGGGAGGACATGGGAACATTTTGTTCTGAAGTCAGCATGGCCTCAAGAATCCTCTTAACTTTTTGTTCTGTCACTTCCTGTTCCAGCTCCTGGTGTCTGACGACAGGGATGAGATGAGGAGGTGGAACTCTCTGATGGGCAAAGACGAACCCGGATCAGTCCGACGTGTTGTCGAGCCGGTGAGTCTGATGGATCCACAGCTTCTATAGCATCTGCCTGTTCCTCCTGCGGTTTTCCTGAATCCACTTTTGTACTCAGGGAGTTCTGTCGGACTCGGAGAACGAGGAGCCAATCAGCAGGAGGATCAGGAACATCTCTGCATTCATCAGGAAAACCAAAAACTCATCTGCTGTCAGCAGGTGAGCAGAGCGGATCAAACCCTGAGTTTTCTTGATGTTTGGCCTCTGACCTCCGTATGTTTGTTCCTCAGTGGTTCTCAGAGGAGTCGTAGCTGCACCGATTCAATGGAGGACAGAGGACAAAAGATGAAGGTCATTGTCCCGCCTGTGGCCATAATGGAGCGGGTACATTGGACCAGAACAACCTGATCTTTTCTTTTATGGAGATAAATAGATTCTAAACATTGCTGTCCTGACCCGTTTCTCTGTCCTTCAGGTGGGAATCAGCCACAGCTCGGCAGCTGGAATCCTGCTGTCATCTGAGAATAGCCGCTCCATCTCCGCTCCCATCACCGCTCCCGACCGGAGGTTCACCTGGAGGGCGGTGCTGACATCCTCGGCTCCTCTGAGTCTGCCGCCGCCCAGAGCCGAGCGCTCCATCAGTCCAGAGAGCAACGACAGCATCTCTGAGGAGCTCAACCACTTCAAGCCCATCGTCTGCTCACCATGCACCCCGCCCAAACGGCTGCCGGACGGCCGCCTGGTGGAGCCCACCATCGTCAAGGCGACGCCTCGGAACCTGAGCCGCAGCCTGCAAAAGGCCACCAGTTATGAGGCAAGTCCGGCCGTCCTGCAGAAGTGGAGGCAGATCGAACTGGACCGACAGGGCCTAAAAGTCAATTCCAGGGCCACTCTCACCAGTCCTGTCTCTGAGCTCGGCAAGACAAACGGAGGGGGCGGAGCCTCAAAGACGCGTCAGCATCGAGCCGGCGTAGAGTTGTCAAACAGGAGGAGGCTGCTGTTCGAGCCTCCAGACATGGACAACTTCCAGAAACAATCCATGAAGATCCGGGTCCCTGCTGTCCGCTACAGCTGTGGCACCACCCTGAGAGGATGTTCGGACTTTGAGCCAGGAGGCGGTATGCCTGAGCCCTGCGGCGGGCCGGCGCCGTTCAGCCGGAAACACTCATTCTCACCATGCAATAGCTCCAGATTCCAGCCTGGAAAATTTGTGCCAAAGGACACTTCAAGTCCCAGGAAGGAGTGGGACAGCACCATCCACGACCAGTCTACCTCAAGGAGGGGCAAGAAGAGAAACCAGAAGACCAAACACCTGGATCCAGCTCTGGATCTGGACCTGAAGAGGAGGCGGCCAGGCCTCCAGCAGGAGGCGATCCAACAGGAGCGACAGGACAGAGCATTTGCCCTCAAACTGCAGAAACAGTTCAACCTAGAGATCTGCAGGACCAGCCCCAACAGGTATTTCCTGCGGTCCTGGAAGTCCACCCAGAACCGCAGGAGGCGGGGCCTGAGGACATCCAGACGAATCAGCAAGAAGGTCTGAAATGGAGTCGGGCTCAGATTCCAGTAACTCCGATATGCAAAGAGACCAAGGGAAAGTTTTTACAAGTTAAATGTTTCTTCCAAACACCAGCAGAGCACCAAAAATTAATGGAGCTGCGAGCAGATCCTGGACAGAACCTCCTGATTGGACTTGGGGATCAATAAGTTTAGGTTCTTGATTCCACAGAAACAGAACGGCTCTGATGATCAATAAGCTGTTTTTATCCAATCAACCTGCCACCATTGATTACCGATAATCAGCCGATCAGTTCTGGAGATGCACCGATTCATGAGTGAAGGTACAGCAGGCCAATAAAATACTGACCTCCGTTTCATTGTTACACCTGAAAGCAGGTGACAGTTTCTGTTGGCTTGCAGTATCATATGACCCGCCTCCATGTTTATCTGTGAAGGTATTGATGAGTCATTATTTTAAGTTTACCCATCTACAACCAATCAGAACGCAGCTGAGACTGCTGCCTGTTCGGTGTGGGCGTGACGGGGTCATAGCCTTGGTACGAACCCAAACCTGGTTCCGATGCTGTGATGAACACGGTGCAGTCTGCTGCATGCCTGCCACCGCTGAAGTTTCTGTCAGGCTGCAGCTGGTGAATCGGTGCATCTCTAACACTTGATAAAATTCATGATTAACTGAAAGAAATGAAAAAACTGCATTTAATGAATTAGCTGCTCAGCATCCTGGTCAGAATGCTCCTTTCTGTACATCATGTAAAACAGCAGGAATAAATGTCATAAAACAGGAATGTGTCACCTGCATACTGCTTTTGATGGGTCAGCAAAAATACAAATTAATGCATATAATAAACTTCATTTTTATTTAAAAAAATCTGGATCACTTATTGAAATGTCCTTTTTTTAACTTAGGTTTCTCAATCCCGGTTTATTTCTTTACATTTTTACATATTTGTTGTTTTTACCTTAATTTCAGTAAATGTGTTTTTTTTTCTATTGCTAATGAAGTTCAGTTTGTTTTAAATATTAAAAATCATTTTCATTTAGTTTCATGCTTTAAATAAAAATACTTGTATGAATTATAATTTAAAAACGTTTTATTTATTTTTAACTAAATTAAATAGGGAGGAATTTGTAATTTTGTTATCCTTTCTTTTACATCTGTTTTCTAAGCCATTTTAAAAATACCAAATTAGTTTAATATATTTTCTGAATATTACAAAGCATTCCGTATTTGAAGTGATTTGGTATTTTTCTTCTGTTTTACCTTTTTATTCACCGGTGACGGACGGGTCACCTGCCCAGGGAGCGTCTCGCCTCTCGCCCGCTAGAGATGGGCTCCAGACCTCCGCGACCCTACAAGGAGATGAGCGGGAATGGATGGATGGATTTGGTTTATGTACTGATTGACCCATTGATTGGTTTTCTAACTGACGTATTTAGTGACGTGAGCACGCAGCTACCCACGCAGACGCACATGTTGAGCATTCTGAGCCAATCCGGTTGGTCCAGCTCACAACTTCCTTATTTGGAAGGAAAAGATGGCGGCTCGGGACGGGAAGAGCGGGCTATTGGAGAAAGTAAGGTTTTAAAGTTTGGGCGTTTTTCTGTTTCTTTTGCCTTTAGATGAATGTTGGTGGGTTTATTTTCCTCCAGAGGTCAGCCAGCCAGCACTCAGGCTGCATCTGTTGGTGAGACCAGCAGATTTATGCGCGGTTTCCGGTGAGACAACGCTCAAACGTTTCAGTTCAATTAAAATGCGTTTACTATTTTGTGTTTCTCTGAAATGAAACACTAGGTTAAATCTGGTAAATTTCTTTGTTCCGGAGATGATTCCAGATTAACTGCAGCTCTTTGTGTTTCCAGCTGTTACAAACCGCTGCGCCAGACTTCATTCAGAAAACCACAAATTGAATTTTATTCTGAGACTGGGTACCAGAAGCGCAATCAGACTAGAACCGCCATTACAGCGATGATCCGTGCTAGTGATCGGCTCCAGTTAAAGATCCGGAATGTTAAAAACGGCCAATGTAGCATGTTTTTATCCCGTTATATGGAAAGCCAATATGGTCAAATTCATCTGGAGTTCCGTTAAAAAATACTCTGCTTCTGCAGCAGAAATGAGTACGATACTTATCGACTGCATGAAGAAATTAGCTTATAACAACACCTAATCAGATATACAGGGTTGTATTTCAAAACGGTTTCATCTGAACGAGCAATAAAATCTACATTTTATTAAGATCACGTTTCCCTTTGATTGGAGGCAATGAAGCTGCAGAAATCCAGCCTCCTAAAGCCGGTGAAAACGTCACAAAACAAAAAATGTCTGGATTTCCACCAAGTTTTGGATTTAGCATTGTAAGATTTTTGATGAATCTTTACCCTTTTTAGGGGTCAGAATGAATGCCAGGGAACTGACTTGTAACTGTCTTTATTTAAGCCCAAAGTAGAATCTATTTTCACCTAGCATGAATATTGAACGGGAAACAACAAAACATTTAGTTAACACAATTTACGAGAGAAAATATTACTAACCTTTGTTCTGGGTGATTCAGCGTGTCCTCATGCCGTAAGTTAGTCGATTATTAGTAAAGGTAAAACTATGAACAGGCTGGTTGGTTATTTAATGAAATTCTGGGACTGGTCCTGTTATCAATGGGGTTCTGCACCAACAGACTGTTTGTATTGGACCTACATACAGAATATAAATATGAATATTAAATAATATTTGGCTGCATGTGTTGAAGATAAGTCTGCTTCAGTTGGAGCAACTCTAGTCTTCTTCAGAGATGGCAGCAGGAGCAGGGGATGCATGGATAGATGATCCCGGCTGTATCTGCAGAAATGAAGGCATCCTCTGGGCTTTCCCTACCACGGACTGCAGAAGACAACTGATGGATGGAAAGATAATCAAATACCTTGTGCCAGTTCTGTTGGTTCCTTGTGACAAGATTCTGGTGAGCTGCAGACCAGATAAACCATTTATCAACCTCAGTTACAGGTTGGAGGAATATTTTTAACAGATTCCATCTGCATTTAGGATGAAGGTCATGGTTCATTCTCCTCCAGATCAAATGAATCACGATTAACACCAGAATACCAATGTGTGCATTCAGCCAGCCATATATTTGATCAGCTGACGGCCCAGATGCTAAAGCTCTCTGAAGACAGTAGGAACTTTGTGATGATGGAAAAGAAAGAAAATATGGGTTAGTTAGAGCAGTTATGCATGATCTTTTGTTACGGTGCAGCCCTAGTTGGAACCGTTTATACAAACCCGTCTGCTTCAACCAGAACATTCACTGGAGATCCAGCCTGTAGAGTCCAATACGTATCTGGGATTTTAAAGGCTCAGCTTTGAGAATAATCCTGGTGTAGACAGAAGACAAGTGAAAACATTAACATTTATCTGATGATGAGTTCTGCTCATTGGATGATGCGGTGTTAGACTCCGGTTCTGTTTAGGATCGGTGAGAATGATTTCTGTGGCTGCACATGCAGATGGGGCGTGGTGGTGCAGTAAAGGACAAGATCTGATGGTGAAACTGTGTTCAGGAAACAGGAAGTCACTGAAGCAAGCCGATGGTTTCTGAAATGCCACGTAGACCTGCAAGCTACCAAAGGTTAAAGATCTGATGGAGACTGACAAAAACGTCCTAGTGGGGAGGAGAGATTAATGGTGGAGGTGGTGGATTGTCTAATTTAAGGAGTTGGGATCCAGCTTGTTATAGGAAAGCTTGGATATTTACCTGCTCCACATGATCACCTCCTCAGCAGGTTCTGCGTCAACGACCTGTTTGGGGTGGACCATCTGGATCCTGATCAGGTTGTTTGTGTTGTTTCAGTGGAGGATCGACGAGAAGCCGGTGAAGATCGACAAATGGGATGGAGCGGCAGTGAAGAACTCTCTGGATGATGCTGCAAAGAAGGTTTGATTCTGTTGTCATGGCAGCCATCAAAAGTTTTGCTAATTAGCTTAAAGATGAGATTTTTTATAAAGTAATTTTTCTATAGAAACATCCTTTTCTTGCCATCTGTACTTTTAATTTGTGTATTTGTTGTGGCTGTAACTATGCTGCTGCGCCCCCTGCAGGTGCTGCTGGAGAAGTACGGTTACATGGAGAACTTCCAGCTGGTGGACGGCCGCCTGGTGATCTGTACGGTTTCCTGTCTGTTTGCCATGTTGGCGCTGGTGTGGGACTACCTGTACCCGTTCCCGGAGTCCAGACCGGTTCTGGCCTGCTGCGTCATCTCATATCCTTCACCCGCTCTGATCCCGCACAGATTTTACTACAACCGCTGCTGAGAAGGGCTCAGATTAACAGATTAAATTAACAGATTATGAATGCAAAGATCAAATCTGGTCACAATGATGATTTTATTACGCTGGAGAGGGTTGGGACGGCGCGCGGAACCATGGTGAGGTCCGATCAGCTCAGGTGATTATTTTATGTGGTGTTTGAAGTGGTCTCCCTGTGCTCCTTAACTCATCTTCATCACGTACTTCATCATGATGGGCATCCTGACTCTGTACACGTCCTACAAGGAGAAGAACATCTTCCTGGTGGCCATGCAGAAAGATCCGGCCGGGATGGATCCGGACCACGTCTGGCAGCTGTCGTCCTCCCTGAAAAGGTCTGAGCGCCGCGGCTGATGAGCAACATGTTGCTCTAAGCACCGGGCAACGTGCTGCTCAGCACTCACCACATGGCTCAGTTTTTGGCAGGACCGTGGCAGAAACACACTAAATACTTCACATGATTTAATTCAAGAAGTTGCATGTTTCCACAGACAAAAAGCTACCAAACAAAACCCACCGTGCAGCACATTACAGCACACCGCTCTGTATTCCAGTACACGATGCACTAGAAATTCTTCACATTTCCCCTAACATGCTGCCAGACATGCATCACATGCTGCACAAAACACTGCTAAACATAAGTTGTTGCACAGCCTCTTTCACTAAACTCTTAAAGCTGGGACCTGACGCCTTCTTCAGGGTTTCTGACACGTTTCAAAGGTCTAAAATATTAACCTCCTAATGTTGAAGCCTTACATTTGTTCAGTGTTATTCTTCTAGGTCTTAAATTGGATGGTTCATCGCCCTTTTTATGTGTGATGTCCAGCCAGCTTTCAGTCGCACAGTGTGATGTAGTTCTTCCTCTAACAAAACTACAAGACCCATGATGCCAAGCAGCAGGCAGCTCTGTTACGAGCAATGGATCCTCGCCGTTCTTCCACAGATGGCCTTTAGGCAGCTGCAGGAGGTCAAATAATGTTCTCAACGGCTCAGAATTCAGTTTCAATTTAATTCAGTTTATTTATATAGCTCCAATTCACAACACATGTCGTCTCAAGGTTCTTCACAACAGTCAGGTTCATACATTCCAATTAATCCTAATCATTGAACAGTTCAGTCAGATTCAGTTATTTATTCAAATTGGATAAAAAGTTTTTCTATCTAAGGAAACCCAGCAGATTGCATCCAGTCAGTGACTTGCAGCATTCACTCCTCCTGGATGAGCATGTAGAGACAGTGGACAGTCACTGGTGTTGACTTTGCAGCAATCCCTCATACTGAGCATGCATGTAGCAACAGTGGAGAGGAAAAACTCCCTTTTAACAGGAAGAAACCTCCAGCAGAACCAGAACCAGGCTCAGTGTGAGCGGCCATCTGCCACGACCGACTGGAGGTTTGAGAGAACAGAGCAGACACACAAAGAGAACAAAGAAGCACTGATCCAGGAGTACTTTCTATGGGAAGGAAAAGTAAATGTTAATGGATGTAGCTCCTTTAGTTGTTTCATCTAGAAAGAAAGAACAGATAAACTCTGATCCAGTTTTCAAGGTTAGAGTCTGAAAGAGAGAACATAGAGTTAGTTACAGTAGAAGCTCAGTCAGTAGCCATGTCTAGGAGAGAGAAAGGGTTAAACACTGAAAGACAGGGCTATGTGGATCATCTGTAGAAGGTGAGCATTAAGTTGTTGCCAGCAGAAGCTTGGACGATTCCCCTCTACAGAAAGGTGTCACAGGTAGACACAGAGTCAGGCCAGGTGTAGCTTCTATGAAGAGAAAAGAGAGAACAAAGTTAAAAGCTGAAATAACAGCAAACAATGCAAAATTGGAGAGTAGTATGAGAATGTAGCGAAGAGGGTGAAAGTGGTCATTATGTCCTCCAGCAGCCTAAGCCTATAGCAGCATAACTACACAGATAGCTCAGGATAAACTAAGTCACTCTAACTATAAGCTTTATCAAAAAGGAAAGTTTTAAGCCTAGCCTTAAAAGTAGACAGGGTGTCTGCCTCACGGACTAAAACTGGGAGCTGGTTCCACAGGAGAGGAGCCTGATAACTAAAGGATCTGCCTCCCATTCTACTTCTAGAGACTCTAGGAACCACCAGTAAACCTGCAGTCTGAGAACAAAGTGCCCTGTTAGGAACATATGGACCAATCAGATCTCTGATGTATGATGGAGCTAGATCATTAAGGGCTTTATATGTGAGGAGGATAATTTTAAATTATATTCTGGATTTAACAGGGAGCCAATGAAGGGAAGCTAAAATAGGAGAAATATGATCTATCTTTTTAATTTTCATCAGAACTCTTGCTGCAGCATTTTGAATCAGCTGAAGGCTTTTAACTGCATTTTGTGGACATCCTGATAGTAAAGAATTACAATAGTCCAACCTTGAAGTGACAAATGCATGGACTAGTTTTTCAGCGTCACTCCTGGACAGGATATTTCTAATTTTGGCAATGTTCTGGAGATGAAAGAAGGAAATCCTAGAAACCTGTTTAATATGGGATTTAAATGACATGTCCTAGTCAAAGTTAACACCAAGGTTTTTTACTTCATTACCGGAGGTCAAATTAATGCCATCCAGGTTAAGTGATTGACTAAGCAGTTTCTTTTTTAAAGACTCCGGTCCAAAGACGACAACTTCTGTCTTGTATGAATTTAGAAGCAGAAAATTTAAAGTCATCCAAGTTTTTATATCTTCAAGACATGCTTGTAGTCTATCTAACTGGTTGGGTTCATCAGGATTTATGGATAAGTAAAGCTGAGTATCATCAGCGTAACAGTGAAAATTTATCCTATGCTGCCTGATAATTTGACCTATTGGAAGCATATATATAGTAAAGAGAATTGGCCCAAACACTGAACCCTGTGGTACTCCACAATTAACCCTGGAGTTTAAAGATGATTTATCATTTACATGAACAAACTGGAATCTGTCAGACAGATAAGATTTAAACCAGCCTAGCGCTGTTCCCCTGATACCTACAGCATATTCCAGCCTTTCTAAGAGAATATTATGGTCGACTGGATCAAATGCAGCACTGAGATCTAACAGAACCAGAACAGACACAAGTCCATTATCTGAGGCCATAAGAATATCATTAGTGACTTTCAGCAGAGCTGTTTCAGTGCTATAATGAGCTCTGAAACCTGACTGAAACTCTTCAAACAGGTCATTGCTGTATAAATGTTCACACATTTGATTAGCAACTATTTTCTCAAGAATTTTAGATAAGAATGGAAGATTGGATATAGGTTTTTCAGATTGCTGCTTTCTGGTGTTGCTGTTGCCTGTTGTGACATTTATGGCATCCTGACATACAGCTGGAGTTTCTTTTAAAGTATTTAAGGTTGGAAAAGTGCATAATTTGGCACTAATGGTGTCTAATACCTAGACAGACTAGAAAGAGGAAAACACATCCATCCATCAGCAGCAGATTGGGCTGGACCCCATCTCCAGCGGTCATTGGGTGAGAGGCAGAGTCCATCTTGGACAGGTCTCCTGTCCATCACAGGACAAACAGCCATGCAGGGAGACACTCATACCTGAGGAAGTTAGAGACCAGTTAACCTAACAGTCATGTTTTTGGACTGAGGGAGGAAGCCGGAGGACCCGCAGAGAACCAAAGTATGCACAGGGAGAACAGGTAAACTCCATGCAGAAAGACCCCAGGGTGGATTTGAACCCAGGACATTTGCTGCAAGGCAGCAGTGCTACCGACTGCTCCACGGTGCAGACCCAAATCACGTTAATTCATGTTTTAGAATGGAAAACCCTCATGCTGTCCACCATGCAGATACCTTCCTGATCTGTCTTCACCTTTGGGAAAGTGTGGGAGTTCTGTATACTTCAGGTGTAAAAACACAGGAATCTTAAAGTTAAATCATAACTGAACTCGCTGTACCTGGTAGAAACCCGGTTCTCTGGGTGTTCTGAAAGGACTGGGGCAGCAAGTGATGTAGTTACAGCGCCATAAAGCCACCTTATGATGAAGGTTAGCCAGCTTTGTGATGCACTGATGGGAGATGGTCTGAGCAACCAGCCAGAGATGAAAAACTGGAGCGTTGGGCTGTGGTCCATCATGTACTGTTTGTTGTGGGTCAGGCTGAGGTCCACAGAGACAGACCGGGTCAGAGGAATAACCAGATGTTTCCGCCCTCACAGGAGGACGCATCTTGAGCCCTAACTGAGCTCCACTCCACTACAGTTCTGTCTTATGATAAGCTAACATCTGTGACCGGGTCAAGTGCTGATTCTTCAGTGCACTTCAGTTTAGTTCTGATGGGAGTCGTAGAAGCTTCTTACAGACTGAAGATGAGATTGAAACATCAGACGGCTTCTTTTTCTACCCGATAAAACAAAATGACCAGAACTGCATGACATGACGAAGGGGTGAAGTGACCAGAACCTGGGTTCCGTTCAGTTCAGTTTGTTGACTCCTTCTCCTGACTTTTTTCCAGGTTTGACGATCAGTACACTCTCAGAGTTTCCTTCACCGACGGGAAGAAGAAGAAGAAGTCACGGGATGCCGAGTTCACCAAGTCTGTGTCTACGTTCTTCGACGAGGCTGGAACTCTGGTGATGGACCAGTTTGAGAAGTACGTCTCCAAGCTGCACGACACGCTGGCCACGGAGAAGAAAACCAAATAAGATGGAGAACTTTCTGTCAGGGATGGTCCTCCTCCAGAACACTTTGTTGGTTTCAGTTTGGTCTCCAACATCAGATTCAGTTTGAACCTTAGCTTCTGGGTCAGAACATCCAGTGTTCTACATGGTTCTTGTTCAGTTTCTCTGCTGCTCCTTTAGTGGCAGAACATTTCAGCTTAGTTTAAAGACATCCTGATCAGGATATCTGGCTCACAGGTGATGATGCATTTGATTTAGGGCGGAGCTTTCAGAGTAGGACGGCACTGATTGGATGAGCGTACCTGTGCAGCTAACCAATGAAACAGAGACCTTTAGAGAATAAAACCACGTGGGAGCATAAAGTTCTCCCTCCAGCTCTGGAGTTCCTCCACGCAGATTAATTTATGGATGCTGCATCTTTGTTCCAGCCGGAGACATTCTCCTGATGTGAGGAACACCGTCTTCCTGAACATCTTGAAACATCTTCATCAGCCGGTTGCCTCCTGAAGCAGGAAACTGTCTGGTGAAGCTGTCTGTAGCTCCTGCTGCAGGTTCAGGCAGAATCTGACGAATCGAGTCAAACTGAAACCAAGGAAGTTCCCAGCTGAAACCACTCATTCAGCAGGTAGTGGAGGAGTTTATCTGCTGTGAAACACGTTTTTTCTGACCTTTGGGACGTCATCTTCCTGCTCACTTTCTGAACTTCCTGCTTCGGTTCTTCAGAGGTATGATTGGAGCAGCTTCAGGCGAAGAGTCCCATCAGCAGGTCATCTGTAGGTTCCTGTTAGAATAAATAAAAAAAGTTTCATTTTAGTTTAAAATATTTGTCTTTAATTTGGCATGTTTAATCTCCTGGTCCGTAGACCCATTTACAATGAGGCATGCCTCCAGTGGGCGGAGCTACACACCTGAGCAGGTGGAGAGAACATTTTAGTTGTTTCTGGTTTGTGTTTAGAAGAAATTCAGCTGACTGGATGTTTCCTGATCGATCTCCTCGGATGTTGATGGTTTCCAGCAGGAAGTGAACTGAACGTTGACCGAACGTTTATTTTATTTTAAATGTTTTATGTTTCATTGTTTTTCTGTTGGTTTCCATCTTCAGAGGTCAAAGGTTTGTAAGGAAAATAAACTTATCCAAAGGCTTTCTGAGTTTTAAATGAATCTTTGTTTGCTGACTCTAAACCTCTGGGGGGCGCTCTAAGCTAAGTCAGTTTTCCTCCGAACTCAAGTATATTTAATTGAGATTTTATGTGACAGAGCAACACAAAGTAGAGAACAATGAATACCCCGAACCAAAACCAGACAACCAGAGACAATCATAAGGCACAGAAACAAAGTCCAGCTGTGTGTAATTTAACTGCAGCTGCTCTCTGAAGGCCTCAGAGGTTTGTTATAGAGAACAACCAGCATCATGAAGACCAAGGACCACAGCGGACAGGTCAAGGAGAACATTCTGGTTCAGTTTAAAGCAGGGTTAGGTTCTACAACATCTTAAGATTTGAACATCTCCCAGAGCCCTGTTCAGTCCATCATCTGAACGTGGATGTCCACCTTAACTGGGAACATTATTTAATATACAGACGTGGACAAAATTGTTGGTACCCCTCGGTTAATGGATACTTGCAACAGGATAATGACCCAAAACACACAGCTAAAAACACCAAGAATGACTAAGAGGAAAACAATGGACTATTCTGAAGTGACCTTCTATGACCCCTGACCTAAAGCCTATTGAGCATCTTTGGAAGGAGCTGAAACATGTCATCTGGAAAAGGCTCCCTTCAAACCTGAGACAGCTGGAGCTGTTTGCTCATGAGGAGTGGGCCAGAATACCTGCTGAGAGGTCCAGAAGTCTCATTGACAGTTATAGGAATCATATGATTGCAGCGATTGCCTCAAAAGGTTCTGCAACAAAATATTAAGTTAAGGTAGCATCATTTATGTCCAGGCCTGTTTCATGAGATTATTTTTTAAATAATTCTGTTGAAACATGTTTGAAAAACAACGTCTGACTTTCATTTGTTCATTTTCATAGAATTTTTATTCATTATTACCTTTGTTAGATTCAAGTTATTTCTGTGACCATTGTGGGTTTTTCTTTCATTAACTGAGGGGTTCCAACAGTTTGGTCCAGTTGTGTTTCTTGGAAGGAGACCCATGGTAACTCTGGAGTAACTGAGATCTACAGCTCAGGTTGAATGACAACTGTTAGTTGTGTACTCCACAAATTTGACCTTTTATGGCAAAGAAAACCATTTTTGATGGAAAACCGCAAGAAATCTTGTTTGCAGTTTCCCACAAGCCATCGAGAAGCTACAGCAAACATGGAGGAAAGTGCTCTGCTCAGATGACATCAAAACTGACCCTTTTAGCCTCTGTGGTGGAAAATTAACACCCTGAACACAGCATCTCCATGTTGTAACATGGTAGTGGCCGCATCATGCTGTGGGGATGCAGTTCTTCAGCAGGGATAGGAAAGCTTGTCAGAGTTGATGAGATGGATGGAGCTAAATCTAGGACAGTCCTGGAAGAAAAGCTGTTGGAGGCTGCAGAAGTCCTGAGACTGCGATGAAGGTTCACCTTCCAACTGGACAACCACCCTGGACATACAGTACAACCAGAGAAATGATAGGGTGGTTTAGATCGAAGCAGATTCATGTGGTAGAATGGCCTAGTCAAAGGAAGACAGCAGCTGTGATTGAGAGTGTTTGCGTGTCAATAGAAATGTTTGCAAAAAACCACATCCCATTCTGGCACCCAGATGGATAATATTTGTACAATTATATCAGAATCCGCTTTATTTCCAAGTTTGTTCAGACAAACGGAGAATTAGACTCTGGTCCACTTTGCTCTCAATAATAAAGACTATTTTTAAATGTACATATAAACACATTTGAATTTCCAATAGAATATAATGTGGGACCAGTCCAAGTCTGCCTGGTGTTGTTCTGGAGCTCTGACTGTCAAGAGTTCATCCGAGAAACATCCTGGAGGAAGAAACTGTCTCTGTTGGTTTTAGTAAACAGTGCTCTGTAGCGCCACCTGAAGGTAAAGCTCTGAACAGTTTATGTGCAGGGTGTGTGGGGTCTGCAGAGATTTTAGCAACTCTTTTCCTGACCCTTGACCTGTATAAGTCCTGGATGGAGGGAAGGTCAGCCCTGATTATTCTCTCTGCAGTCCTGATTATTTGTTGCAGTCTGGACCTGTCCTGTTTGGTGGATGATCCAAACCACACTGAGATGGATGAAGACAGGACAGACTGAATGATGGCAGTGGAGAAGATGACTAGCAGCTCCTGGGGAAGGTTGGACCCTTTGAGTTGCCTCAGGAAGTTCAGTCTCTGCTGGGCTTTTGGGACCAGCTCGGGTTCAGAGAAAGGGTGGTTCCTTGAAATCAGACATGATCCACAGTAGATAGTGTTGTTGAGGATGGTGAGCGGAGGCAGTCTAGGGAGAGTTCTTCGGATGTCCACCGTCATCTCCACTGTCTTGAGCAGGTTAAGTTCCCGGTGGTTCTGACCACACCAGTGTACCAGCCGTTCCACCTCCTGCCTGTATGCAAACTCATCACTGTTCTGGATCAGAACAGGAACAGTGGTGTCATCTGCAAACTTCATGAGTTTCACCGACGGGTCCGCTGAGGTCCAGTCATTAGTGTAGATGGACAAGAGGAGTGGGGAGAGAACACACCCCTGGGGGGCACCGGGGCTGATGGTTCTGGAGAAAGAGAAGATGCTCCCCAGCTAAACCTGCTGCTGCCTTCAGTCAGGAAGACAAGTGGTGGACACTGGCCCTGTGAGTTGGGTGAGCTTCTTGTGGAGGATGTCACATTTTTAACTGACAGCTTTGTTTTCAAAACTATTGACCAAACATTTAAATGTCTTTGTTTTTACCAAAACTTCGGTCTCAAAATGTGTGAATATGAAAATGAACCGTTTTCCTCTGTTGGGTTTGGTTCTCTTTATTGTATTACCACAGTTCAGCCAGCAGGAGGAGCACTGAACAGGTGAGGGAAAAATGACCACATTAGACTTTACCACAGAACAAGAACATTAAAACACAAACGCATTATGTCCGTTTGACTCAATCTGGCGTCTGAAGTAAAAACTTTAAGACAGTAAAACAGAATTTATGATGTTTTCAGTAAAAGTTGAACTGAAGTGTGAATTTGTGTTTCTGCTGCTTAATTTCAAATGATTACACACCTGTCACCATAGTAACCATATAATCTGCATGGAGTTTGCATGTTCTCCCCGTGCATGCATGGGTTCTCACCGGGTACTCTGGCTTCCTCCCACAGTCCAAAGACATGCCTGTTAGGTTAATTGGTCTCTCTAAATTGCCCTTAGGTGTATGAATGAGTGTGTGCATGGTTGTTTGTGTGTTGCCCTGTGATGAACTGGCAACCTGTCCAGGTTGTACCCCGCCTCTCACCCATAGACTGCTGGAGATAGACACCAGCTCCCCCGCGACCCACTATGGAATAAGCAGTAGAAAATGACTGACTGACCAAAATAGATCTTTAAGCTCAAATCAAAGCTGAACTTTCCTGAAAGACTCTTATTTATATTGTTCATAGTGTGACTAATGAAGTCAGCATGTTGAGTTGTTACTTTATATATGTTCTATCACAATAAAACAGCTGCTGATTCAGATTCAACTGCAGAGGACGTCCAAACCTGCAGCTGAGGTTTGGGTGAAAAACAATTTATTAGTTCAAGGCAAAAATGTCCAAACGATTCCTTCTATGAGCTGAACTGTAGCTGCTGTCAGCAGGACAAACACAAAACAGGTGTGGTCCATCAGTTTGTGCATTAATATCACTATAATATGCATGTTTCCCTAAACATTAATAATCCTCCAGGTTCCACGTACTGCAACAGATTTCATCTAAAAGCCCCAAATGGTCGTTTTTAACTTCCAGTGGTGCTACAGTGTTGAATGGACATTAGGCTCCACCTCTTATTACTGAACCAAAATGATCCTGATTCATTTTATACTTAATCATAAAAATTAGAGCAAACAGCAGTTTTTCTGCACCTCTGCCTGTGGGAATGGGCGTTCCCAAACTAGACATGGACTTCAAGGGCGTGAAGTTGCTGTCAGCCTTCTATCATCTGATGAACATTTCCAGGATTAAAGGACTAATGTCCAGCAGGATCTGGAGAAACTCCTCCATGTGTTCATCTTTAGTGGAATTGATCACTGCAGGTTCCTCACAGATCTGCCTAAAAGAAATCAACGTCAAAGTAATTTTGTTCTTTTCATTTTAAATCGGATAGGTGTATTTAGAGGTCTGGGCAAGATGAGACATAGTGAAGGTGAGTTACCAGGAGTTAAACCAAGGTATCAACTTGTTGCATGAAATACTGACTGAAGTGTTTTATGCTGAGCTGCTTATGATTTGCTGTGCAGCTGAACCGCGGAGTGCGGATGCCATCAGCAAGGTGTGTGTTTAGTCCGGCGGATCCCCAATCAGCCAGGAGTTAGAAGTTGGACTTTAGAAAATTAAAGTTTTTCATTCAAAGCAGCTGCAGTTTGGGCATCTCCTGACCACTCCTTTGTCACAGTTTTATTACTGGAGTTTTTCCACTGAGTTCCTGACTAAGAGTTTTATGACCCTTTGTTCAAGATTTGGGGCAATCAGCTGCTAGTGGCTAAGGGCGCAGACCACCTTCTACCAGCTGATCGCCACCATCGAGACATCAGCACCAGGAGGACTTATTTTTCCAAGTTAAAGCAAATTACACATTTTGTCCATAAAACTGCTGGTTTGATCTTCATAGACACTCAATGCGCATATATTTTCTTTTTTCATTATTGTTAGTTAGGTAGTCATTATTATTCCCTTTGTGTAGAGCAGTGCTTGTTAGTTAGGTGAAGGTTTCTGGACCAGAGTAGTAATTATATCAGGGCTATTTGGCTTCAATAAATTCTCACATATTTATTTAAGAGAAGAGTTTGTGTTTATTTCATGCAGGAATGATTAATCTGTGAAAATAAGGTCAAAGTTCCCCCACCGATTGGTGAAGCGGTTGATTAAACATTGACATTTAGTGGTTTTGGTTAATTAATGATCAATATTAATGATAATTAACTCATTCTAATTATTAACGGGTTTGAGCCCATAATCCAAACACCAGAGGACATCAATGATTTCTATTTGTAAGCAATGATTTTTGGTTGAGAAAACTATTTTCCTGAATTATGATTTTTAATTATAATTTTTGATAAATGTTCATTAATCAATAATCATAATCCTTACAACTGGAACATAATTAATTTCAGTCAGTTGTCCAGATTTTCTTTCCTTCATTGTGCCACTGCTCTTTAGTTTTTCATGTTTTTGTCATTGCAGTGTACGTTTTTTGTATCATGTGAAGCACTGAATCATCTTGTTACTGAAATGTGTTGCGTTGCCTTGTCCAAGAGGTGGAGTCACGACTCAGGGCTGCCAGCTGTCCTTTTTTAAGCAGAACTTAGTTTCCTAATTTATTCTGTATTTAGTTGGAGTGGGAGTGGTTGTTGGTCAAAGTGTGGGGCTCTTGTTGTTCTTTTGTCCTAAACCAGAAATTATCCAGATTAATTCAGTATTTCATCTAGAGAACCAGTTTTACAGTATTTCTGTGCTGCAGAGAATCATTGTGGGCGTGGCTAGAATGTATGGGGGAGTGGTTATTACTGAGGGGGCGGGGACTTGATTCCTCCCTGCTGGCTGTGCTGAGGGTGTCCTCAGAGTGAGAACATCACAGGGCTGCAGTCTGTCTGCCATGGCCTGTCTGATGGCCGCCTGGTCTGTGCATAACCCAACTGTGACCAATTCCATCATCATGGTGAGTTTTAAACACACACACATGTAGTTTTTCCTGCAGACGTGTTGGACACTGAAATAACCCATGCAATGTCCTGCAGAAGAAGCAGACAGAGCTCCAGTCCTGCAGACACTGAGCTGTCGACTTAAGTTCTTTATGAGATTCTGTCTCTGATGCTGAAGGATTTTATTTGGACAGGTCCTCAGACAGGTGGAGACAAATATGAGGAAAGAATTATTAAAATCAGACTTTAAAGTAGCATGGATGAATAAAATATGAACAGTTGCTTCAGTGTTGGAAAGAAGGGTTCCTCTAAGAGTCTGGGCGTGCTCAGTGTGTCTCTTGACCAGGTAAAACCACCTGAGGTCAGTTTTACATGGTCCACACCATCAGCATCCTCTGGAGACAGCCTAAATATGATATTTCACAGCATAAAGAAACACACTGGATTATTAACAGTTGTATGTAGTTGCTTCATCACAGAAAGTTCTGGTTCTGAGCCATTATATCTAGTTTCAGATCAGCTCCCAAGTCTCTGATTTATCTGTCTTTTGTTTGTTTCTGGACCACGTCCTCAGAAGTCATTTTAGTTTGCAATATAAAGCTGACCACTAGAGGCAGTGTGGAAGAAATGTGTTTGTATTTTCAATTATCTTGAGTTAAAGTTCCTAAATAGGTACAGTACCAGCTGTTAGTTTCCATATTAACATCAAACAACTCGATCATCATTTTTAGTCTTCATGTTTGCGTTTTAAAAGTGTAGAGCGTCTGGACAGTACGTCCCCTAGTGCAACCTTTCAGAACAGTCAGTGGCAGCAGGGATTGTCTATAAAGCCAAGAAGGTAAAGTCCATTTCTGGCTTCAGATCATGTTTTTCAAGATGATCTAAAGCAATTTTCTTTGAAACGTACTGACATGTACGTATACCAGAGAGATATGGCTGAATTGCGAGTTTGATATTGTCCAGGAGTACCTGTGATGTTCAGACTCCCAGGTGTGTGGCGTGTTGTGGTTGGTTGTGGTGCTTCACAGCAACGATGAGCTCGCTCAGAGTGAACTCTTCTGTCCGACAGTAACCTCTGGGACAGATTAATGTCTCAAACAGTTCCACATAAACAGGATCTCTGCTGAGCAGCTGCCTGCTAATCTGAAAACACTCATTGCTCTTCAGCTGAAGCACCAACATGTCCTCCCAAAATAAAGTCTGCACCAACCTCACTTTATTCTGGAATAATACTGTTCTCTGCAAGACAAAATGAGGACTGGGTCAGCAGATAAACACTGAACAAATTAAACTAGAAACAAACATCATCTCACCTCCAGAACACCAATGGACCCCCGGACCTGATGCTGGACCCCAGGACAGTGTGCATCTGTTTGGAAGAGGTGATCAATAAGCATCCGACGGGAACCCAACAGACACCGCTGCTGCAGAAACACCCGAAGAAGATGGATGGACCCCTGAAGAAAGTGGACAACATCCTGACGGAGGCCCAGAGGTTCTCCTCGTTACCACGGAGACCAGCAGTCAACATAGAGTTTAAAGATGTCTCCTACTCAATCAGAGAGGGACCCTGGTGGAGGAAAAAAGGTAAGGAAGCTCACCTGAGAGGGTCTTAGCTGGCTGCAGGGACACAAAAAACTTCAGCTGCTGATGCTGATCTCCTCAGGTCAGTTTCCTGCAGCAGAAACAAATAACTTTTTTTAAATGATTTACTGACTAGTGATTTATGACACTTTGGAGGAGTGTTAATTTAATTGTACTTCAAGCTGATAAAGTGATAAACCAGTTTTAATGACAGAGTCTCAGTAGAATCTTCCCAGCAGTCAAAAGTCAGTGAAGTTACGGGTTGGAGAGGAGGTGTTCTATGAAGAGATTATCGTAAATTACCGACTACAGAGCGCACCTGATTAAAAGCCGCATGCTCTAATTTTAGAAAGAAAACCAATGTTGTACTTGTACAGGCCGCACCGGATGTTAAGCAAAATGTTTTTGGCGGCATAAAAAAAAACATGCATTAGCCGCACCGTTGTATAGGCCACAGTGTTCAAAGTGTGTGAAAAATGTAGCGGCTTATAGTCCGAAATTTACAGTACTCTTTCTGGTGGAACCTCAAAAGCCTGGACTGAGATCAATTTTATGGACGGTGGTACCAGACAACGTTCCTCTGAGGAGGTCAGCGATCCAGAAGGGTCACCAGCCTGTAAGTCTGAGTTTAAGCAACTGCTGCTGGACCAAAACTCCTGTGTGAGCAGCATTAGGGGTTCAGGCAGCCATGGGGAGCCAGAGCAGGAACATGGGGAGTGGAGGCACATCAGAATCCTGACAAGTTCTGGATAATCTTCAGCGGTTTTGTTTACAGCAGTAGAACTGAGACATAACCACAGACTTGGATGGCAAACTGAATCAGATAAGATTTGATTTTACTGATGAGGACCACTGGTCAGAGTGGTCGGAGTACTGGTTGTCCTTTATCAGGCCATCTATCCATTTTCTGTACCTACCTAATGTTCTGTCCCAGGTCCATTGGATTTCAACCAATTTTTAAACCAGTTGTTCTACATCTATCCCAAAGCCTCAATCCTGACAGATATTTCTAGAATTTCTCCACTGGAAGGCGTTCAGAAGAAACTGCTCTGTTTCCACTCCAACTCAACTATCTAAAGATTTTTAAACTTAGAGCATTAAAAAATCCAACATTTCCCGTCTGATGAGAATGCCCTGAGACCGATCCAAATCACCATCTTACCCTGATGAAAGGGTTTGGTGTCTTCATAACCCCAGCAGATGTATTGTTCTCAGCTGTTTGGTTCCTGGCAGGGCCTCCATTTGCATTGTGGCTTTCAGTGAGAGATCAAAATGATTCAGTAACTCTTGAAATGATACCAAGATGAAGGCATCAGGGCTACCTTCTCTGGACTGGCGCCATCAAGGCCACGCCCCTAGAGCCAAGCCTATGGGGGGAGGCTTGTAGGTTATCACCTGATGGTTTAACCTTCACCCATGGGTTCTGGATGGGCAGGCAGAGCTACACAGGACCATGTTTCTGTTGATTCACCACCTGAGATAGGTGCCATCAGTGACAAGTGTAAAATCGGTTGGGGAACAGTCGGAGGTGTAGGCCTTGGAGGTCCAACCCCAGTTGCTCAAACTGGTGTCAGAAGCATAAAGAGTCTGAGGATGTTCTGTTGCTGAACTGATTGCGATGTATCTTCTCAGCATCAGGACATATCATCTGATATTCTGCAGTGAAGGAGCAGAACTTCTCAGTGGCCCAAACAGTAAAGTTGGAGAAGAATCAGAGATCAGCTGATGTCTGATCTGTTCTAGAGTCACGTTAAAGCTGCATTTGACATCAGAAAAGATGGAGAACCTGTAGGAGAGGAAGCAGCATGTAATGGTCTAACTCTGTCTGTGTTCCTGCTGGATTAACAAGATGTAATCTGTTAATCTCACCCAGTGTCTCCTGCTGGAAATAACTGCAGGTCAGATTAAGAAGCTCTGAGAGGAATTTCTCTGTGATGAAGGAAAAACTATTTGATGAGTCTGCAGAGGCCTAGAAGACACTTGCATTGTGTTTGTTAAACTGTCAGATTATAATCAGAGACTCTTGAGTTGGATTTATTTAGTCTTCTGGTTATTGACAAACTTCCCATCAAAAGAGGAATAAGCGGAAAGAGAGACTTTTTCTGATCAGCTGTGACTCAGAATGTGAACAGAAAAGTTCGGATCATGTTTCAGCTTTTCAGACTGGAACAAAGACGGAGCTGCAGGAACAGAGAGTTCTGATCTGTGCTGCGATACGTCGGTTTCACCTGCTTTTCCACCAGCTCAGTGTCAGCACAGCTGCTTTCAGTCGCGTTTCGAATGATGATGCTTTTACCCATTTCAAAACAATAAACACAAATCAGGTTTTTATACGAGACAAACACACAGCTCAGATTTTCTTCCCAGCATCTGGTTTACCTGAAGATCCAGGATCCATAGGATCATCAAAATGGATTAAATGGACTCCATAGATTCAGGTCTTAGAATAAAGCTGAATTCCAACAGATAGTGTTGGTCAGGTTCTGTTACATACAGGTCCTTCTCAAAATATTAGCATATTGTGATAAAGTTCATTATTTTCCATAATGTCATGATGAAAATTTAACATTCATATATTTTAGATTCATTGCACACTAACTGAAATATTTCAGGTCTTTTATTGTCTTAATACGGATGATTTTGGCATACAGCTCATGAAAACCCAAAATTCCTATCTCACAAAATTAGCATATTTCATCCGACCAATAAAAGAAAAGTGTTTTTAATACAAAAAACGTCAACCTTCAAATAATCATGTACAGTTATGCACTCAATACTTGGTCGGGAATCCTTTTGCAGAAATGACTGCTTCAATGCGGCGTGGCATGGAGGCAATCAGCCTGTGGCACTGCTGAGGTCTTATGGAGGCCCAGGATGCTTCGATAGCGGCCTTTAGCTCATCCAGAGTGTTGGGTCTTGAGTCTCTCAACGTTCTCTTCACAATATCCCACAGATTCTCTATGGGGTTCAGGTCAGGAGAGTTGGCAGGCCAATTGAGCACAGTGATACCATGGTCAGTAAACCATTTACCAGTGGTTTTGGCACTGTGAGCAGGTGCCAGGTCGTGCTGAAAAATGAAATCTTCATCTCCATAAAGCTTTTCAGCAGATGGAAGCATGAAGTGCTCCAAAATCTCCTGATAGCTAGCTGCATTGACCCTGCCCTTGATAAAACACAGTGGACCAACACCAGCAGCTGACACGGCACCCCAGACCATCACTGACTGTGGGTACTTGACACTGGACTTCTGGCATTTTGGCATTTCCTTCTCCCCAGTCTTCCTCCAGACTCTGGCACCATGATTTCCGAATGACATGCAGAATTTGCTTTCATCCGAAAAAAGTACTTTGGACCACTGAGCAACAGTCCAGTGCTGCTTCTCTGTAGCCCAGGTCAGGCGCTTCTGCCGCTGTTTCTGGTTCAAAAGTGGCTTGACCTGGGGAATGCGGCACCTGTAGCCCATTTCCTGCACACGCCTGTGCACGGTGGCTCTGGATGTTTCTACTCCAGACTCAGTCCGCTGCTTCCGCAGGTCCCCCAAGGTCTGGAATCGGCCCTTCTCCACAATCTTCCTCAGGGTCCGGTCACCTCTTCTCGTTGTGCAGCGTTTTCTGCCACACTTTTTCCTTCCCACAGACTTCCCACTGAGGTGCCTTGATACAGCACTCTGGGAACAGCCTATTCGTTCAGAAATGTCTTTCTGTGTCTTACCCTCTTGCTTGAGGGTGTCAATAGTGGCCTTCTGGACAGCAGTCAGGTCGGCAGTCTTACCCATGATTGGGGTTTTGAGTGATGAACCAGGCTGGGAGTTTTAAAGGCCTCAGGAATCTTTTGCAGGTGTTTAGAGTTAACTCGTTGATTCAGATGATTAGGTTCATAACTCGTTTAGAGACCCTTTTAATGATATGCTAATTTTGTGAGATAGGAATTTTGGGTTTTCATGAGCTGTATGCCAAAATCATCCGTATTAAGACAATAAAAGACCTGAAATATTTCAGTTAGTGTGCAATGAATCTAAAATATAGGAATGTTAAATTTTCATCATGACATTATGGAAAATAATGAACTTTATCACAATATGCTAATTTTTTGAGAAGGATCTGTATGTGTTCAGTCAGATATTTTAGATAAATGTGTCCTCTTCAGGTTGGAGGGGAGTTCCTGCCTAAAGTGGAGGAGTTCAAGTATCTCGGGGTCTTGTTCACGAGTGAGGGAAGAATGGAGCGGGAGATCGACAGACGGATCGGTGCGGCTGCCACAGTAATGGGGGCGCTGTGCCGGTCCGTTGTGGTGAAGAGAGAGCTGAGCTGACAAGCTAAGCTCTCGATTTACCGGTCGGTCTACGTTCCTACCCTCACCTATGGCCATGAACTTTGGGTCATGACCGAAAGAACGAGATCCCGGATACAAGCGGCTGAAATGAGCTTCCTCCGTAGGGTGGCCGGGCTCTCCCTTAGAGATAGGGTGAGGAG
Organism: Girardinichthys multiradiatus; assembly: GCF_021462225.1. Classification (NCBI taxonomy): domain Eukaryota; kingdom Metazoa; phylum Chordata; class Actinopteri; order Cyprinodontiformes; family Goodeidae; genus Girardinichthys; species Girardinichthys multiradiatus. Next base: position 50,878,058 of record NC_061810.1, read on the forward strand.
CTCGGAGTAGAGCCGCTACTCCTCCACATCGAGAGGAGCCAGTTGAGGTGGCTCGGGCATCTATACCGGATGCCTCCTGGACGCCTTCCTTGGGAGGTGTTCCAGGCACGTCCCACCAGGAGGAGGCCCAGGGGACGGCCCAGGGGACGCTGGAGGGACTATGTCTCTCAGCTGGCCTGGGAACACCTTGGGCTCCCCCCGGAGGAGCTGGAGGAGGTGTCTGGGGAGAGGGACGTCTGGGTGTCTCTGCTGAGTCTGCTGCCCCCGCGACCCGGATGAAGCGGAAGACTACAAGTACGAGTGTCCCCTATTTCAAAGGACATTAGCTAAACACCAAGGCAGAGGCCTTGGGAATCGGACCCCCAAGGCCTCCACCTTAGACGATCCATACCACAACAGTTCTGAACAAGTTCTGTTAACAACAAAAGTTACAGCTGTTTTCCTCCCCACTCCTGTGTGTGATGCGAGTGTGCAGAAGTGCACGTGTCTGGGCATGCTGTGCAGGTTGGTGGTGTTCAGCTCCAGTTGTTGGTTGGCTGCATCTGGTCTGCAGTTGGTTAAATGCTAATTTAGCTGCTAAATAAGCTGTAATACAAATGTTTTTTAAATTTTACGGGTCAATGTGGCTAAATTGCTGAAGGTAGGTGATGAGAAGCAGGTTTTTGAAGGTTGTTCCTGCAACCATTTAATCTGCAGCAGGTGGCAGAAACATTTCTCATTGTTTCAAGGTCTAAGTTTGCTTCGTCTGGTGGAGATTTGCTGCTCCAGCTTCTGGTATTTAGAAGCTGGAGCAGCACCGTTCTTCGTTCTGGAGTTTAGAACTTGATCTGCAGTCATGAGGCTTCCTGGGCACCTCCCTCTGGGAGCAGAGACAAATCCAGAACTATCTGGACGGACTCAATCTGGCATAACATTATGACCACTGACTGAAAATGAACAATTACTTATTACTTCATCATAACACCTGCTAATGTTGTTGGATATTTTCTGCGTTTCCCTCCTGGACCTGGTACTTCACAGAGCCAATTTTGGATTAGTGGATGGATAGATAAAGAGGTTGTATACTACAGGTTGTACTACAGGTTGTACTACAGTTGTCGATCATACTCCTGGGGTATGATCGACCTGTGAAGAGCTTTAAGACTATCTGTCCACCTGCTAAGAAACACTCATCCCGTGTTTCAGGCAGCAACACATTCCACTGAAGTTGTTCAGAGCAGTTTTTCCCCGTCTGAAGCATTCCCATTCCTTCTCTCAACAACTACAGCCTTTCTGTCATCTCCAACATTCTCTACTGGAGACAGGTCCTTCCAGCAGCCGTACCCTCTTCTTCCTCAGCTTGGCCTTTAGAATGTGTTTTTGTGGTTTTCCACAGTCTGGGTGAGAAATGTGTGAAAATGATGTGTTCCTGAATGCAGCAGATCTTTGCCAGACATTTCTGCATTAAATCTGCCATCAAGAGGAAATGAGCTTTTCTAAGGGTCCTGATACAATCCTCACACTATCCCAGTCACTGGCTGCAGGCACTGGTTACTGATCCATCTGATCCAGGTTCCCGCTGTGTGATGGTCCACCCCAGAGGCCTCCAAGCCCAGGGAAGCTGAAGCCGCTTCAGGACAAGGTTACCATCAGGGATCTTTTCTGCACCTCTGTGTTGTAGAGCTGGACCGAGGTTCTCCAAAGTAATCCCTGCTCCTTGAGGTTCTGTCAACTGATGAATGATGGTTCTTGATGCAGAGCAGACTGAAGGAGTGGAGATCACTGCTGTCCACCGTAGGCTGCTCCCTGAAATTGCTCCAGATTTCAGGAATGGTTTCATGATGTTCTGCTCTGCAGAGAGAAGAATACAAACGTCAACTCACCTCCTTTCTCTGAGGAACGTTGTTTTTTTTAATGATTTTCTCACATCTGGTGTAAAACTGGAGATTCTCAGAGATGTTCCCAGATACTTCTTTAGGAACAAACCAGGTTGAGATCCACCTGCCTGAGATAAATATGCTCCAGTATGTTTTCCTGTCTGGGTTCTGACAGGAAGTAAAAGTCAAAAGGAAACAATCCATTTTTATTTCTATATATTTTAAAACTTCAATCAAACCAACTGTTAGAACCTTGTTTGCTGAAAGTTTGGAATCAGAACATCTCCTCCTCTTTATATAAAATAAATCCCACAGCCTGAGCTGTTAAGTCAGAGATCAGCTGGTTGAGTTAAACTGAATCTGTGCCGGTGAAACCAGACAGAGAGAAAACGGGTCTGAAACCAGAGCCATGGACTGGAGGACAAAGAGCTGCTCTGGGTGCTGCTGGGAACCTGCAGACTCATTGTTTCTGTCTTGTTTCAGGTTACAAAACTTTGCTCAAAGGTATCTCTGGGAAATTCACCAGCGGGGACCTGGTGGCCATCATGGGGCCCTCGGGAGCCGGAAAGTCCACGCTCATGAATATCCTGGCGGGATACAGGTGAGCTGGAGGCTTTTTTTATCCTCACACTGATCAGGTTCTGTGGAGGTCTGAGTGATCAGGCTTTATAAATCACTGAGTCGTTCATCTTCAAACAGGGAGACGGGGATGAAGGGGGAGATCCTGATCAACGGTCTACCCAGAGACCTACGCTCCTTCCGGAAGGTTTCCTGCTACATCATGCAGGATGACATGCTGCTCCCACACCTCACCGTGCAGGAAGCCATGATGGTAGGAGAACCCACAACCTTAGTTTCTGTCCTGAGTAACAGAAAAATGGTCTGAAAATCCTTCACAGCAAACCTTCAGGAGTTTTCTCTAAAGCTGTCTCACCCAGCAGTGACTGGGTGAGACACCAGAATGGGTCATCAGTCCATCACTTGGTAATGTTCAGACAATCATGCATACACTCACCAAAACACCTCCAGCAATCTTAACATGCAGGTTGCTGAAAAGCCCCTCCATATAGGGAGAAAAATACAAACTCCACACAGAAGATCCCAGCTGATATTTGAATCCAAGGTCTTGTTCCAGTACAAATCACTGGTCCACCATGCAGCCCCCAAACTCTCTGTTCCTCTGCAAATTAGTCAGGTCTTCAAGGCAAAGGTCCCAATCAAGGCTGATGTTTTACGAGATCCGTCTATCACCTCACCACATGCTGTCAGTGTTTGCGGCAGTTGATAATGACCTCCTACAGACCTCTAAAACTGACCAATCAGAAGGTTTTTTAGAACAGACTACGTAATTCATGTTTTAAAGGAAATGGAGAACAACAGCACTCCGATGGTATTGTCATGTTATGTTTACTTTAAGATTTGTTTTATTTGTATAATGAATGGCGTCAAAAGAGGAAATTAGTCCCTGTCATCTGTCATTAGTCTCAGCAGGACTAATGACAGATGAACTCCTTACTGTCCTTCATGAGAACATGTTGTTCAGTTATGGATGAAACTAATAGATTTGTGTAAAAAAGGTTTAAATAAAACCAGAAACATAATAAAATGCTAAACCTGTAACACTTTACAGTTTTCAAACAATTTCCACAAATGTCAACCTGTTAGGAACAAAGAAGAATGTCAGGAAGATCAGGACTTCTGGTCTTTTAGAGAAAGGTTGTCCTCTGTTTAGTTCCTTCTGGTTCCATAAAACGTCAAAACCAACGCTGGTGTACGTTTTTATCATCATAAAACAAGATTTTGGGACACAGCAGAATTAAATGTAACCCATTAACCATGGGACCAGATGGCTTAACTTTTCAACGTTTCGTTAAATTACAGATAAAAACACCTTAAACCCATAATGATATTGCTTTTATTATTACGGTCAGAGGTCAGAGTGGTTAAATACAACTTTTCTGTAATTGTTTTGGAAATCGTCACGCATTAGAGCAACACATCCAGATTCAACATAAAGATGATTAGGCCAAGTGTTTGGCCAAACGTCCAACATTTTTGATTGTTAGGTTTTAAATAGCAGCTACAGAACCAGATCGGTTACATCTGATACCCACTCCTTCACCACGCTGTAACCCATGTCCTACCACTTGTTGTACCCAGGAGGTGAGGTACGGCGCCACCACGACTGCAGAACATAGTAAAATAATTGGTGAAAAAGCTAAATCATAAAATTGATCTGGAAATGAACCAAACACTAACCTGCTTCATTGTCTTGATCAAATATTATGAGCCCATGATTCTATAGTGTGCCATCTAGTGGACTGTAGGCTGTACTGTAAATAAATACTTGTATCAACATGAGCCAGAGGTTAAAACACAAAAGAACATTTCTGGTCTCAGTGATCATGCCAGTACAATCCCTACCCCTCTTCAGAACCATCCCTACCCCTCTTGGCAGATCTTACACCTTTTTCTGTGGTGCAGTTCAGGTCCAGATGATGCAGACGTGAAATCGGTGTGTTTCTGCAGGTTTCAGCCAACCTGAAGCTGCAGGAGAAGGAGGAAGCTCGAAGGGAGATGGTAGGTTTTGCCTTCATACAGGTTCCTTGCTCCGATTCTGACATCAGAGTCTGTCCAGAGGTCTGTTTCTGTTTTCGGCTCCATCAGGTCCAGGAGATCCTGACAGCTCTGGGTCTGTTGGATTGTACTAAAACGAGAACGTTCCACCTATCAGGGGGTCAGAGAAAGAGGCTGGCCATAGCTCTGGAGCTCGTCAACAATCCTCCGGTCATGTTCTTCGATGAACCCACCAGGTGAGAAAACGTTTGCAGCCTGAAGGTTCCGAAGATCATTTTAATAACAACTATTCTTCTTCTATTTTAAAACTGTAATGTAAATGTAAACTGCTTTCTGGTTTTCCTGGTTGGTTCAATTATTGATTAGCGCCCAGCTGGTTCTGCTGATATCACTGAGCAGTTACATTTTTTTTTGAGTCCATGGAAGTTGAAGACACATTGAGCTGTTTGGATCACGTGGACCTCACATTGTCTTTCTGAGAAAACACAAATACAACCGTTGTTCTTGGGTCTGTTTGCCTTCTAGTGGTTTGGACAGTTCGTCTTGTTTCCAAGTCGTCTCTCTTCTCAAAGCTCTGGCTCGGGGAGGACGGACCGTCATCTGCACCATTCATCAACCCAGTGCCAAGCTCTTCGAGCTTTTTGATAAGGTGAGGCAAGGAAAGCAAACTCATCGACTCAACGCACCAATGACATGTAGCTGCAGACACTCAACACTACTGTAAGACCCAACAAGGCTCTGAGATCCAGCAACTCTGTACGGCTCCAGGAGCTGAAAGCCTTTGTGCTGGACATTATTTCTAGACCACACAAAGGAAAAAACATGCCCTATTTCTTGTGCAAAAAAAACTATGTAAAATTTTATGGCTCATCCTTGTGATTCATTTTAGTGTCGGGGTGAGAGAAAATAGATTAACGATAGAGTTGCGCTTTATTTAGGAGAACCAAGCGCTTCGGATGCAGCCGGGCACTATTCTATAACTCACCTTTAAGGTCTGATCCACTAGGTGGTACCATCAGCTTCCTTCATCAGATTTACTGAAAACTTTGCATCAAATTATAAAGAAACTCTCAGAGTTTGCTTGCCCTCTGCCCTCCCTAGAAAACCTGAACCACTCCTGCTGCCTTTTGAGGGCACAGACCATCACATCCTGGTAGACGTCTGTTTGAACAGCTTCAGAACAATTAGAGCAGGAACCAATGAACACAGAAACAGCTTCTGAGGTCGGGTCAGAATTGGACTAAACATGTGATCCAGTCAATATTTTTTGTTGTTTTTTTAATGAAACTGGAATTATTTTGTTGTACATGAACAATGGCATTAAAGACATTCTATTCTATTCTATTCACTGAAACTGGATGCGTTTCAAATGAGCAAAAACAAGAAAGAAAGAACAAAAATCTGCTGAAAGTTTTTGACCAATAGGACTGTGTCTGTGTGTTTCAGCTCTATGTGCTGAGTCAAGGTCAGTGCATCTACAGAGGAAAAGTGTCCAGTCTGGTTCCATACCTGCAGAACCTTGGACTGAACTGTCCCACCTACCACAACCCGGCTGACTTCAGTAAGAACACCAACACAGTCACTGCATGAATCACATACCAAGACCCATTGCCAGACCTGGGAACCGGGATTATAAGGAGAAGTTCTGACAGTATCTTCTGTGTAGCAGATAGCAGGAAGAATGATCTCAGTTTGGACCTGAGGGGGAGGAATCAGGCTCAAGAAGGACTTCATCAACAACTGTAGGCCAGGCAGAGCAGAACATTAGAGGGATTCTGGCATACCATCAGGTGCTTTGTTTACTTTGATGGCAAGGTGGTGTTCACCTCAGGTGAGATTAAAGCAGGTATAGGAAGGAGAACCTTTATGTTCTTCTAAAGTTAACTGTTTTATTTTTGAGGAGCCATTTGAGGAGCCTGGGTGGAGGAAAGCTTGCCCATCACTGGTGCTGAGGTCCCTGAGGGGGTTAAAACAACTGAGTAGAAAGACTCTGGTTGGTGAGATCTCCATCCATGATCCGCTCTCAGGATCATAGATGTTGTCTTGGTTGACCTGTCTGAGTTTTTGCATGGAGGTTAGCCTTTGGATTGGAAGGTTGAGGTGGTGGTCTCGCTCTTTTGAAACAGGGGATCAGATGGTATGTCTTTACCCATTGTGGGATCTCCATTCTCAGCCTACCTGTGAATGTCAGTGCCATTTTACTAAGGACACGAGTCTGTTTGAGTTGAAACTCGGATTCAGAAGCCCCACCCAGATGTACTGTAAGAGGTAGCTCAAGAGAAACGGGTCTGATGATCTCTGATTAGAAAATTCAAACCTGATCTTAAACCAAAATCACTTCGACTACTGCCTGCAGCAAGTTAGACACTGACGACTCATAGCTACTTCACATAGCCCAGTCCAAGACATCAGGCTATTCCTTTGTAGTCTCTTTAATGCTGCAGGGATGCAGTTCAGTCTCCATGTTGGAACCGGGACTCTGCAGAAGCAGGTGTCCTCTTGGTTTCCAGTTCCTGCCATCATGTAAACCAGCTATCACCTGTCCTCCTTCATTGTTCTGTTTGTCTTCTCTATAGTCATGGAGGTTGCCTCGGGGGAGTATGGTGACCAGATGGTGAGGCTGGTGAAGGCAGTTCAGAACAGGAAGTCTGAGGAGGACCATCAGACACAGCTGAACGGAGACACCAGCGTCCAACCCCTCCTGTGGCAGGAGGTAGAAAAAAACACCTCCAGGCTCTCAGTCAGGACTGAAATCATGAAACTGATCTGTGACTGTCACCAGAGGCCTGGAATAATCAGACAGTAAAATAAAAACACTCAGAGCATTGGGGTGAGTTCTTACAGTTGAATGTTTCTGCTCTGTTCAGGAGAGTTCTTCATCTGAAGGTTGTCACAGCTTCTCAGCCAGCTGCAAGACTCAGTTCTGCATCCTGTTCAGGAGGACTTTCCTCAGCATCCTCAGAGACTCGGTGAGGATGCTGGTGTCCCCCAGGAGCTGCTGGACGCTTTCCACCACCAGCTCAGATTTTAGTCTGACACATGTAAAACAAAGCTGAGGGTGGAAACTCTTCTCTGAACTCCCTTAAATGATCGATTTCATTATAATCAATAATCAGCTAATTTCACAGCAAAGGTTTGGGATCATCCGTCTAAAAACAATACGACACATAGATTATCTGAGATTATCTGATTTCTCATTTATCCTAACTAAAATTAGAACTTCAGTTTTAAATGCAGTTTTACGGGATGTAAAAACTGAGACCAATAAATTATTTGAACAAACGGTTCTACGTATAATTTAACCTTTATCTCAAATAAAAACAAATTAACTTGTTAGATTCAAATTATAAAAACTGCAATAACTTGGTGGCACAGGTTTGCACAGCCTGATGTCCCAAAGCAAGATGCTGCCACCACCATAGCAGCATCATGAACCATAGCTTCTGGAATTACGGCCCAACAGTCCCAGTTTGGTTTCAACTGGCCAGAACACATTCTTCCACAAGCTTATGGGAAACTTTAGGCAGCCTTGGATGTTTTGTTTTGACAAAAATGATTCTGTCTCACAACCAAACTCATAAGTCCAGACATATAGAGACTGTTGTTCCATGCAGAACACGAACGGTACTTGGAATTTCCTGTAGATCCATCAGTGCTGGACTGGTTTGAGTCTAATCTTGTTTATCAGTGTTGGAGAAATGTCCAGTATTGGTGACTGTACCTCAGTGTATAAATAATGCTGTGGATTTTGTTTGTTTCTTTGTCCTGACTGATACCTTTGTAAAATGAGGTATCAATCCCCCTCTGATCCAGTTTAACCTCATTGCAAACTATGACATCCTTTAGCTCAAGGATGCATATGAGCAAATAAAGTCCTACCAGGAGAGCCGAAGTTCTGTTCAGGTTGATCCGGTTCATTAGAACTGATAGTAGGTGTGAAATCAAGAAGACTGATTGTTGAAACTGAATCAAGAGGAGCTTCAACAAAGTATTAGTCAGTTAAGCAGGATAACAATATGTGTGAAAAAAAGTTGAAAATATTTTTTCCGATTTCTTTCTACCCAAATATCTGACATTTTACTAGACGTTTGAAAGAATCTGTATTCAATAAAACTTTATTTACCAGCAGCTGGTTTACAGGAAGTCAGATGAGGATTTTTAGTATCAAGCTAATGAACATTTACCAAATTTTTTCTCCTGTATCTGTGTAACGCTACGATGGGCTGAGCAGGTGCTGACCCACCTCAGGATCTCCTCTCACATCGGGATCGGAGTTCTGATCGGCCTACTGTACTTGGGCATCGGGAATGAGGCCAAGAAGGTTCTGAGTAACTCGGGCTTCCTCTTCTTCTCCATGCTGTTCCTCATGTTCGCTGCCCTCATGCCCACAGTGCTAACATGTGAGTCCTCAGGTCATTCTCAGAAACATAATCATCTGGACCAGGGAACCTCTGGTTCCTCGGTAGCTGTAGTAGCAGAGTGTCTTTGTCCTCCCATGTGTCTGTGCTCAGTTCCTCTGGAGTTGGGAGTTTTCCTGAGGGAACACCTGAACTACTGGTACAGTCTGAAGGCATACTACCTGGCTAAGACCATGGCTGACCTCCCCTTCCAGGTAAGGTCTAGACACACAGCAGCAGCTGCAGTTTTCTTTGTTCCACAGGCAGAATATGTTTATCAAGAAAACGTCTTCAGCACAGCTACAGCCTGAAAACACAACATAAGACAATTTTATCCTTCCAGTCCCATCAGGGTAGTACGACCTGTGCTGATAAATTCTGAAATGTCAGGTAAAAGATCAGTTGATGGACAGATGAAGAAACTGTGGTGGTGGTCTTTATTTCAGATGGTCTTCCCGGTGGTGTACTGCAGCATTGTTTACTGGATGACGGCTCAGCCTCCGGACGCCGGCCGTTTCTTCCTCTTCCTGTCCCTAGGAGTCCTTACGTCTTTGGTGGCTCAGAGTCTGGGTTTGCTGATCGGAGCTGCCTCCACCTCGCTGCAGGTCGGTTCACTGTCCTCACCTGTGTATTGTCGAGTGTGTTTCCACGGAAACCTTACTCAGGTGTATTTGCTTCTTGCAGGTGGCCACATTTGTTGGTCCGGTCACGGCGATCCCGGTCCTGTTGTTCTCAGGGTTCTTCGTCAGCTTTGACACCATCCCCTGGTACCTGCAGTGGATGTCTTACATCTCCTACGTCAGGTGGGGGTGTTGCTTGACAGAAACCTAAAAGTATGGTTGTGTAAATATACTGAATATATTGTATCGGTTAGAACAGCTGGTGATAGTTCATGTCAGCTGAAGCAGTTGCAGGATCATGAAGTTGATGAGTAGCTGTTTTTGCAGCAGGGGGCGCTGTTGTCTGACTGACTGACATTGGCTGCCTCGGCTGTGTTTTAGGTATGGTTTCGAGGGTGCCATCTTGTCCATCTATGGTCTGGATCGAGAGGATCTACACTGTGATGAAGACGACACGTGTCACTTTCAGACGTCCGAGGCCATCCTGAAGGAGCTCGACATGCTGGATGCCAAACTCTACCTGGACTTTATCGTCCTCGCCATCTTCTTCTTCTCTCTGAGGATCATAGCCTACTTTGTCCTGCGGTACAAGATCAGCTCTGAGAGATAGACCAGAACCAGGAGGGGGACCTGAAGAGTCTGTCTGTATTTGGACTCTGATGAGGAGACATTGTCTGTCTGACGTCTGGTTGGATTCAGGTCTTGCAGGGACCGGAGCTGGTCTCCTGGTTTCTGAAGGATTTATTGTGCAACATTCTGATCTTATCAGAATAAAAGCCTCTCTGAGTGGGTTTCTGAAATGAGACTCTGATCCAGACATTTTTAGGACCACAAGAACGTCTCTGTGATGTTAGTGAATTATTGATAAATTTGTGAATGGAGATGTGGGGACTAACCAAGACTGTCTCAGAAATGAAGGTGTCTCACGTCCTGAGTCCTGGCTTCAGTGTTTACTTCTCAGTCTTCATCGTGAAGCTCTGCTCTTCATGCTTTATGTTCTGATCGGTGTGAAGCTTTGCTGAACATCAACACCTTTTCACTGGTTTGGGTTGAAATCTGAATGTATCCTGATCAGAATTTACAGTAAACAGTCTGAAAGTGTGTTTCCTGATTTGTTCTCTTCAGTTTCATAGGGAGAACATAAGATCTCCACATAAACCTAAACTGAGTCTCGGTGGAAACAAAACTCCATCCATCCATCCATCCATCCATCCATCCATCCATCCATCCATCCATCCATCCATCCATCTATAATTCCATCCATCCATCCATCCATCCATCCATCCATCCATCCATCCATCCATCCATCCATCCATCCATCTATAATTCCATCCATCCATCCATCCATCCATCCATCCATCCATCCATCCATCCATCCATCCATCCATCCATCCATCCATCCATCTATAATTCCATCCATCCATCCATCCATCCATCCATCCATCCATCCATCCATCCATCCATCCATTATTTTGTTGACGGTGATTGTTAGTCAATGAGTTTAGACGTTAAAAGATCCTCCCTGGCTATTAAATGTTAAAACAGCTTGCCATAATTTGGAACCATGAGAAGAGCAGACTAATTTTAAATAAAAGTAAAACTTCAATAAAGAGGTGAATTGAGGTGGGTTTTGTCCAATTATATTTATGACCTAAATATTTGTCCTAAGATTTCTTTAAAATAATTTTTGATCAAAAACTGAATTTGTGAAAAAAAAATCTAACAAACAAGGAGATGCGGAAAACCTGAAAGCAGACTTCATCAAGCCCAACAGTGAATAAAATTATTTTAGAACAATGACTTCCTCAAAATCCCAACCAGGCTCGACCTTGCTTAGGCCCGATATCACCATCAGAAGAGAGCCATTGAACTTGGGCGGATGGATGTAATATGATTTATTTCATGTGTCTTCAAAAGGGTTTTAGGAAAAATAACCAGTCAGGCGGTGTCTTTATCTGCTGTTTTCACTGTTTGCAAAAATCCATAAATACAAGGAAGAAAACAAGCAAATAAACAGTTTCAGTCTTTCTCAGCAGCTCATTGGTTTGTTGATCCTTCTCAGAGCTCACAGATGAATCCTTTATTATTGGTCATCAGTTTATAGATCATAGTTCAGTAAGATAAACAACTCTTCTATGTTTAAGTGGGATGAACTCGTTCAGATAGACATGCAGGGAGCTGCAATGACAGCTCTCTTCCACCAAGGGGCGTAAAGTCACCCTCATGCCTGGAATTTTATCTTGTAAAGGTAAACATTTCCACCTGCTGGTCACAGAAGCATATTGCAGCTCATCTTGATGCTGTGTAAACAAAAAAAACAAAACAGGTGAACATCCGGTGCCAACTGCGTGTTTGTGACATCATCACATCAGCTTCCCTTTCCCTGATGAGTTTTAAATCTGTGTGCTTCTGAACCGACCAGAACTTCAGTTTTCATTAAATCAGAAACTTAGCAGAGAACCTTGACCTTTCATATGTGTCCTCACAGTGATGGTTCAGAAGATTTTACTTGAAAGCTCTACAAGAACCCACACAGACCGAGGATGGATGGATAGATGGACTAGTAAGAATATTATTTATATATAAGAAGAAATTGTCGTATTGCTATCTAAAGTAGGGATTACAGATAGGTGTGGTTGTTGATTAAATGTAACAGCAGCTTACTATACAGGTGTTCCCTCTACAGGAAAAAAAACAGTCCTCACAGTAAAAAAAGTTAATTAACTTCCTTTTAGTTGACTTCTGTGTGGGACAAAACTGCACTACCTGAACTCAACACAAGATGGCAGTAAATCCATCAAAGAAAGGACCTTTACAGTAAATGAAGAAATCATTTCAAACCAATTCCTCAAAGCTTTGATGAGTCAAGGATAATGAGCAGATATAATGATCAACTAATCATCAGTCTGAGCATCTTTAAAAAAGTAAGAATTCCATCAGTTTGCTGCTCTGGAGCATGCAGAAGTCTGTTAACACAATGCCAAAACGGAAAGACATCAGCAATGACCTAAAAGAAGCAACATTTGCTACCCATCAATCTTTAAGGGTTATCAGGTCATTTCCAACCTATCTGAAGTCCAATATACTACAGGAGTTCCAAACTTTACCTTATTGTCAGAAAGTACAATGCTCTAAGATATCCTAAATTAACCCGGGAGCTCCATCTCACACTCTACAAGTCTCAGTTAGCAGGTTAAAGGTCATGATATGACAGTTAGAAAAACACTCAACCAGGCTGTTTGCAACTATAAGCAATATGACAGCAGGGCTCAGGTTTGCAAAGCTGCATCTGAATAAACATCAAGACTTGTGGAACTATGTTCACTGAACAGAAGAAGCCAAAGTAGAGATGTGTGATCATGATGCACAGAACCATGCTTGGAGGAACCCAAACACAGCAGATCAGCACAAACGCTTAATACTGTCAACCACGGTGGGGAGTGGTGATGCACGGTGGTGGATGGAAGATGATTTGGGCTATTTTGCAGACACAGGACTTAGGCATCTTGCAGTCAGGGAGTGGACCATGAATTCATCTGTATACTGAGGTCAGGCAGGATTCAGTGATATGATCCTGAAAACAGGTTGGGGAATTTCAAGAGGTATCCTTATGGGCCCAAAGTTCTAGGCTCCATCTGGAGCTTTCACCAAAGGAATGCATGCTCTGTTTTGCTGGATTTGATGATTTGATCCAAAGATCTCTGAGATTTACACAAACGGCTTTATTAACCTTCCTTCCTTGGAAAGATTAAAGTTTTGGTAGAGACACTTTATCTTTCCGGCCAACCAGACCATACACCACACTATCAGCATCCAAACTGAATCCCAATGTGGGAACAACATGTCTAAGCACCAAAGATTCAATGTCATGCTTAAAACGGGGTGGGAAGACGTATAAACGTATAAAATCCAACCCAAAGAAAAAAACTAAACCCCAAGATCATAAGATCAGGTTGTAGCTAAGCCAACATGCCACCCAGATCTTGATGCAGCCTCTGGTCATCTCCCACCTTGACTACTGCAACGTCCTCCTAACTGGTCTCCCAGCCTGTGCTGTGAAACATCTGCAGATGGTCCAGAACCGTCACCCCTCTTTGCTGAGCTCCACTGGCTACCTTTAGCCAACAACTTCAAGCCACTGATGTTAGCCTCCAAGGTCTTCATGGAACGACCCCCATCTACTTAAATGCTCCCCAAAGGAACTCGCTCCAGTTGGCTAGCAGTGCCTACACCCTGCTGTAGACAACCCAGACTGTTTCCATGTGTCATTCCATGATGGACAAATTACCTACCAAGCGGTACCAGAACCAGGGCGCCCCTGTCAAGAAACTCTTGAAGATCCAGTTCTTATGTCTCTGGAGACGGGATATTCATGACCTCTGAGAGTTTGCTGCAGATTACTGACTTTCTAACAATACAGCATTTAATTTCTCTGGAATCAGAAATGATTTTCTGTTATAAACTTTTCATCATCAGGTCACAAACATTAGTCACAGTAGCTGATAGCTAATCATTTAAACCACAATGTAAATGAAGCTCTTTTATGTGTAAATGTTTGATCTGACTGTAAAAAAAACCAATATGATTCAGGGTTGTAAGGAAAAACTTTTGCCAAAATGATTTTTGTTTCTGCATTGAAGACAGAAACTTCTCAGAGTTGTTTAGATGCATCATTCCAGCTCATTAATGAACTCATGATGTCCAAGATCAGCTCAGCATGTCAACACCGTGTCCCTGAGGAGTCTTCATAATGGCAACAGTTCCTGTAATTCCCTCTGAAGCAGCTGAAGCAGAGAGACCAATAATACGGAGCAGATGTCCATTTGTCCCGAAGGCCGAGGACGTTAACAACGTCCCTGCAGACTCGTCTGCAACAGCAAACTTCAGAAAACAAGGACACTCAGGAGATGTTACTCTACAACAAACTTTGTTAATGGATGTAAAACTTTTCTTTGCAAATGAAGCCCAGTCCCAAAAAATAGGATATTGATGCAAATTAAATGCAGCATTTCTTTTTAAATTATTCCTTTGATGTTTCTTGTTTCTGTCAGTTTAGGTCAAAGTGTTCTTGGAGGACTTCCTTTCTTCAGCAAAACCCAAACAGCTGTTTAGAGAATGCATGTTCAGATGATCAACACTGGCTGCATGAGCCACAAACACAAAGGATTCAGTAGGCAAAGCCAACACAGTGCTGATGTTCTGGGATCAGTCACTAAACACATGAAACACAACATGTGACCCAGTTTGGATCGGGCTTCTGCTGCCTGATAGATAGAGTCACCATTAACTTTAAAAACCTTTGGTATACAAAGGAGTTCGTGGTCCAATCAATGCAGAATTCCCAGGTTCTGTGGCTGCAATAAAAAAGCCCCAAATCATCAAACCCAATCACAGGTTCACTGTTTTTCTAGTTGTCCTGTCATGACCTTTAACCTGTCCACTGAGGCCTATAGAGTCGGAGATGGTGCTCTGGGGTTTTTGGTGATTTCTCTGAGTTTCTGCCTAGACGATGGATGGATATATGCTCCAGTGCAGCACACTGATGAGCAGCTACCTTCGCTCATAAACCTACTGGAAGCAGCAAAGATGGAGTCAGGTTTTACTTATTTTTTCCAGTGTTATGTAATGATGGGCGTAGGCCCCATCTTCCTGCAGTTTGCTGTCTTTCACATCATCACACTGTCCTGCTGTCTCTGTCTGTCAGGACTTTGCTGTGATCAGCTTGGTGGCCATTAACCATGTAGAGTTAGCAAACATCTTCTAGATGATCTCCAACCTTTCGCAGGGTTCTCTTCTTTCTCTACACCTCAAGTTGAAGAACAAGTAGCACTAGTATTTGGGATTTTTGGTTGTTCTTATCTTCATGAACTCTGCTACAGCTAATTTTTATACCTTTCCACATTATGAACACCACAACAACCAACAAATGCTATAATATTTCTTGGCTGATGAAGAATATTGTTGTGGAATTTTCTTATCAAAGTGGGTAGAAGTTGACTCACAAGAAGAGAAAATCTGGACTTTGTCTTTATAAGTTTTATTCAAAGTCATTCAGTGTTTGAAGACTCTGTCACTGAGGTTAGTCAGTGAAACAGAGCCCCGATCAACATTTACACACAGTATTTATACCAGAACATGATAGTTTTATCTCAACTTTAAAGAGTCTGTGTTTTATGACCCCAGACCCTTCTCGGGTTCAGAGGTGACAAAGTTACCTAGAAACAACCATCTGCTCTTCCTGAGGCATCACCCTAAAGCATGAGTTTTAACCATTAAATGTCTGATAATGGCTTTTACAGCTTCCTCCTCTAACACAGATGTTATAAATACAAAGAGGTAACCTAAAGGTCATACACTTTGGAACACCTTAGAGCACTTAATACAAGAATTTCCATTACAATATGAACTATTAAATGAAAGCTGTCACAGAAGCCATGTTAGGTACGACAGACAGGTCATTCTTGGTTTTCATGGCTGTTAAACAACTGATTCCTGGTCATTTAAGGCAGCAGTGAAGACAGGTGAAAGTATGGCAAGCCAAGAGGGCCAAAATTCAGGTACTTGGGAGCACCAGATGAATTAAAGTAAGTGTTGTCAAAATTACCGTTGAGCATTTAATAAGCACCATCTGGTGTATTTTTACATTTGGAGAAATTATTCAGCTCCCTAACTTCTATGTAAAGTTTTATTTGACCAGGAAAGGACTCCATGGGATTAAAGATCTCTTTTTTAAGATTGTCCTGGCGAAGACAAGCAGCAGTAGGAAACCACATGAGATGTGTAGTAATCCAAACAGTCTTACCATAAAAACATAAAAGACAAAACACCATAACGGTCTAAAAAAATAACAGATCTCAAAATTCAGCAAAAGCATCTGCTACCAGATGTGGAGGCTTCATAGTTTTTAAGAAGACATATTTAAGGTAACAAGTACATACTTTTCAGCATGATGTGGATAAGCTAAAACAAATTATTCTTGTAAATTTTGTTTTTGTACTATTTTCACAACAAGAGCAAGTTCATTTAATCAGTTTTACATCTGACTAAATTAGTTGTTTGACTTACGGCCTGTAGGGGGCACTAACTAGTTCAAAACTGGATGAAAATCCAGTTTGAAAATCAAGGAACCATGTGGGAATGGTCTGGGAATGATAAAAAAAAATCCTGGATCCAGATGGTTTTCTGCATCACCACCAACATCTAAACATCTGTTCCTGGTCCTAATATGCGTCTTTCCTGAAAGTAAATAGTACATTTCAGTAGCAAGACAATTCAAAGTGCTGTACATGAAACAAAGAAAAAGAGACTTATTAGGTAAAGTACACTGCAGTGGCATAAAGGTAATTCAATAATTAATGAACAAAAACAATTAAAGAGAATAATGAATAATTCAAATGATAAGATGATAATTAAAAAGATAAAAAATGAAAAAATAATGATAAAATTATTCATAAAAAATGAAAGGAAAGTGGGACTGAAAACTTTAATAATGTTTAGATGGCTCAGTCAAAGGCCACTCTAAACAAATCAGTTTTGAATCTTTTTTTTCATTTTACCGTGTCCTGTCCTGCAGAGAAGCACTCAGTATTGTTGTCTGAGTGCCAAGAAGAAGCTCAACAGATTTACTTTCACAAGTGGAGCATTACAGCTAAGGCTTTAAAGCTCTGCTTGATATTTATAAAAAGAAACTTTATTAGAAACTGCTTTGGGATTATTTCAATTGTTACGGAGACAGAAATGAAAAGGGAAAAAAAATGAAACACGAAAGAGAGAAAGGGGGGCAAAAAGGAAAAGGGGAGAGAAGGAGAATTGAATAGAGGAGAGAAAGAAGGATGAAGAGAATAAAAGATAACACCCTGCTTGCTTCTACACCTGCAGAAACGTTCGTATTACCAGCTTTTTTATCGAAATGTAAAAAGCTACTTATGAATGCAAGATGTATTTAGTGTTTAGTGGTAAATGCAGCTCAATATACAACATTTGTGTTTCTGTTAACACCTGAATCTAAACACCTGTGGGTCTGAGTGTGAGCACGCTTGTGTATACAAGATTTCTCCATAAAAATATGCAACAGTGAGTGTGAGGAGCTACAGACCTGCTCCCCTGGACCCGGAACAGATACGGAGGAGATCCGAGCTACAGACATCCAAAGGCCCCCCAGAGCACAGGAACCCAAGGAGAACCACTGCCGGGACTACTGCAACCCCCCCCAGAGAGGAGCAGAGGAGAATCCCAGTGGAACCACCCAGCAGCCACAGTGCAGAAGCCCAAGGGAGCTGCAGCGACGAGCCCACAGGCCCCGCCAGCAGCCGTCTATGCCTGAGCAGATCCAGCTATGGACCCAGAGACCCAAGACCCTGAGACATATCACTCCCCAAGAGGAGGCTCCAGCCAAGGGGTCCAGGCCCTGGCAAGAAGCCACCGGGAGCGAGCCAGCACACACCAAAGCACCCAGCCCTGGATACCGAGAACCACAAGTACACCGGCAGGCAGAGATACCAACCACTGGCAGGTAGTGTGGCGGAGAGGGAATAGACCTCAAATTCAATTGGGGCCTAAACTGATCCAGGACATGGAGCAGCCCAAGACCCAACCTGACACAAAAAACAGGCACGCACAGTCACAATCACACATTCCCACACTCATGCGTACACATAAAAGACACTCACACCCACGCACCAACGCAAAGACAAACAACAATGGACGTCGTACACTCACTCACACTCCCCATACATACTCTATACTCCCAGGTCCAAGTGCTGATACCCCATAGGGACAACCAGTCCCCGGACCCAGGAGGTGGTCCCCTTCCCTCCGGGGGTGGTGACAGGTAGGATAAGTAAAGCTGAGTATCATCAGCGTAACAGTGAAAATTTCTCCTATTCTGCCTAATAATGTGACCTATTGGAAGCATATATATAGTAAAGAGAATTGGCCCAAGTACTGAACCCTGTGGTACTCCACAATTAACCCTGGAGTTTAAAGATGATTTATCATTTACATGAACAAACTGGAATCTGTCAGACAGATAAGATTTAAACCAGCCTAGCACTGTTCCCCTGATCCCTACAGCATATTCCAGCCTTTCTAAGAGAATATTATGGTCGACTGGATCAAATGCAGCACTGAGATCTAACAGAACCAGAACAGACACAAGTCCATTATCTGAGGCCATAAGAATATCATTAGTGACTTTCAGCAGAGCTGTTTCAGTGCTATGATGAGCTCTGAAACCTGACTGAAACTCTTCAAACAGGTCATTGCTGTATAAATGTTCACACATTTGATTAGCAACTATTTTCTCAAGAATTTTAGATAAGAATGGAAGATTGGATATAGGTCTGTAATTTATTAAATCATCTCGATCAAGCGAAGGTTTCTTAAGTAAAGGTTTAATTACAGCTACCTTAAAAGCCTGTGGTTCTGATCCATTTACTAAGATAGATTAATCATATCTAAAATGGGGCTGGTAATCAGAGGGAACACTTCCTTAAATAATTTGGTTGGGATTGGGTCTAATATACAAGTTGAAGGTTTAGATGAAGCTAATATTTCTGATAACTCAGGAAGCTCCACAGGATCAAAACAGTCCAAACACAGATCAGGTTCTGAAGTTATTTCCAATGTTGTCTCACTTGCTGAGGATGAAGTAATCATCTTCAGGAGTATGTCAAAGATTTTCTTTTTGATAGAATCAATTTTATTTAAGAAGAATCCCATAAAGTCATGGCTGCTAAGAGCTAAGGGAATGGATGGCTCAACAGAGCTATGACTCTGTGTAAGTTTAGCAACTGTACTAAAGAGAAACCTTGGATTATTCTTGTTCTCTTCTATTAATGATGAGAAATAACCTGTTCTAGCTTGGTGAAGTTGTCAGGTTTAAACAACCTAACAATACTTATAACAACACAAAAAGAAGAGATAGACAAAGCATTAGTTATTTTACTTGCTTGCGAGGAGAAACGGTCAGAGTTGCTTTCAGTTACAAACTCTCCACCGCTCTGAAAACAATTAAACCGCAATCCTCTTTTTATTGTCTTCTGGGGGTCCCTAGTTTACAAAAACATTAATCTCTAAAGGATGGAAAACAACAGCTGCATCGTAAACAGGTCATAAACAACTTTATCCATTAATAACACATTTCCACAATCTCCTCCAGTCTAGGATCAGTTGCTTTTTGTTCAGAGCAATCAGCCTTCATCTTTATGACCTCCTCAACTGGACTGCTTCCTTTCCTGCAAGCTCAGCTCCATTTATGATCTTTGCCTGCAGACAACTCATCAGATCATTTACTCACACACATCTTGAATGATTATAAGATCAAATAGTTAAAATAAAGAATAGGAACGAAATAAGACAAATCTTTATTCAATTATTCCAACATTTCCTCCCTGTTTGTCTTATATCTGCTCATATTCTCATATCACTTAAACAGCCACTTCTCTCAGATTTTTAACTGTAAGTTTATCTTCATGAGTACAAAGACAAGAGGTACTTACTGACATTTAAGTCACAGAATCATATAGAAATGGATCTGGGTACAGGTCAGAAAAGTGATCAGTCGCATCCTCATCATCTTCATCATCCTGATGTTTAAGTAACGGATAGAGTTGGGTAACTCTGTCTTCCATAGGAGAAATAGCTGTGGTGATGAAGATGGTTAAACAGAGAACGAAGGCAGGTAATACAACAATATCCACACAATGTCAAAATTCAAGCAAACACTGCAAAGGAAATTATTACTCATGATACTAAAATGTTATACTTCCCAAACATATCCAGCCAGGAGTCCCACATCGAGGCGTCTACTCCATAATGCTCTTTCATTTTGCCATTTAGAGATCTCAAACCACCTTCTATGGCTTTCATTTGGCTGCCATCAGCCAGCAGCAGTGTTGTTAGGTGTGAATGTGCAACATTTTTCTCCAAAAATAGCACAAACTTCTCCTTTTTCAGCTAACAACATGTCCAAAGCAATTTTATTCTGGAATGCTATCAGGGAAGTTGAAGCCAATTAGTCATGGACAGTTTCAAACCCGCATTGTGTCCAATTTCCTAGTTTTTGTACATTGTAGTGAATATAGTTGATCCTGTCTACGTTTTTGTTCATCGTACACCACCAACAGATACTTGATTAAAATCCTGCAACTACTTGATCAGTTAATTTATCTTCATCTATAGCATCTATGTATGTAGAGTCTTCCTCAGTCTGCCAAGCTGCTTCTCTGCACTTTCTGTCACACCAATCATGTGGATTTAACACTAGATAGTCCATCTGTTACTTCATCTACTAACATAGAATATACTGAAACTGGTAACAATAAAGTAATTAGAGCACAGAGTTCTGTTACGTTTGAAGGTAATCAATCAAACAACCACCACCAAATGTCTCCTCTAGAGACTGGTTTAAAACACTTATTTACTTTTACAATTGTAATACACCATACTGCAGTGAGATTTCCCAGTTTATTGCTTCTCTCTGTCATATTTATACATGTGTAGTTTCCAGTGGTGACTCGTTTATGAAAAACTGATTTATCCTTATCTGCTATAATTACAGGAAAAACAGAATCCCAGTGTTGACACATTTCATTAGGATTAGTTTGATTCATTATTTCCATCACACAGAGTTGTGGTATCACAGCTTGAATTATTTATAATAAAGGCCTGGGACCCAAACACACAACACAATCTCTTTTAGTCATGTTAGCCGCTTGCTCTACCATCAATAACCAGTTATTATTTGTTCCTGATACTCCAGTAATAACCTGGAACCAGTCATCTGTGGTTAACATTTCTAACATAATTTTCACTCTCTTCGCTTTGTTACCTGGATTGCATTATCAGCTTTATGGAACTTAAACAACTTCTTTTAATAACTAACATAATCAGTGGTGCCCCACTCTGGTGTCCAATTGTTTCCTTCATCAGCTACCATCATGGACCATGAGGTGTCTCTTCTGTCATTAGTTAAGTACCATTTATAACTTCTATAATCCTGTCCTTTCCTTCCTCATTTAATCAAGCTATTGAGTGGATCAGCACCACAGCTATGGTTTTAGATTTCACGCACACTTGAATACCATAAGTATAAGAAGTTTGTTTAGTACACATAGTTAGGTTATCTTACCTACCTTGATTTAACGCTACTTGTTTCATATAACTCATAACAGATGTTGTTACATTCTGTTTTATCTTGACTGGTTTCCAGAAATACCAGAAAAATAAGAAAATCAATATGAGGAAAAATATAAACACACAGCATCGGAAAGCATTGTTCATCCATCTAAAAGTCATTTTTGGCTGAAATTTTCACTCCTCTAAATGGTTCCAGTGTCTTAATTTTCTTCACTGACTTTCGGGTCTCTCCAGCCTCTAAATGTCTGGGTCCACCCTATTATCAGTCTATAAATCACTTCCCCTGATGGAGCTTTCAACCGAAATGATCTTTTTACAATGTGTAAGGTGAATCCAGGTTGATCTCTCAGTTATTTTACTGCCCTTGCAGTCGTTAATAATACCTAATATGGATCCTCTCACTTAGGTGAAATACCAATGTTTCTTCTTTACATTCCTTATTAACACCCAGTCTCCTGGTTTCACTAGTTAGTTTTCCTGCTGGGAAATAGAACATTCCTCATTAGTTTAAATTTATTTCTGTTGGTTTCTAACATACTCCTCATATAATCAACTAGGTTAGCTTCTTCATCTAACTCCCACTGATTTTTGAACTGTGGTAATCTGTATGGTCTTCCACATAACATTTCATAGGGTGTTAACCCTGAGGTAGTTGTAATGTTTAGTTGGAAATAGTTCTATCCATTTAGAAAATGCATCTATAATGACTAAACAGAACGTTTTCCCTTCACTGTGATTTAACTCAATAAAATCCATATGAATTGTTTGAAAAGGGTATCTTAGTTTTGAAAATTGTCCCCTTTGTTGTCTTAAATTCCTTTGTGGATAATGTTTTACACATGTTAAACATGTTTTACAAAACTTTTTTTAATAAGAATTTTAGAATTAAATCCATATGTTTTATAATATTAATATATCTGTCCTACTATTCCTCCCTGTTGAGACATTATGAAACACGATGGCTCAAATATTGCTTCCATTTATAGGTTCTTTGGTAGGACAGGTTTATTATCTGGTCAAATATAGATTTCATATTTTAATTCAGCTCCATGTTTTTTCCACATTGCTATCTCCTGTAGTGAGCTTTGTTGTTGCATCTTTTCTAACACTATATTCATTGTCACCAATGCATATCCTGTTTGTGTTTTCTCCCTCTAATCTTTTTAGAGAAATCATTCACATAAACTATTTCGTGATCCTGCAAATCACTTCTAATTTATTTATTTCTTTTTCTACTAATTCTGCAGTAATAATGCTGAAACTGCATGGGAAACTCTTAAGGTTAAAAGGTGAAACAACACTATTGCAGCACTGCAACTGTCATTTTAGGCTGCAATTACAGCTCTCACACAATATGGTTGCACACACGCAACACTGTCTAAATTTGAAAAGAAATAGGCTATTATTTTCATTTTATCTCCATGTTGTTGAACCAGAACTGAAGTCATAAAATGTCCCTTACAATCTACCATCTGAACAAATGGTTTACTATAGTCTGGTAATGCTAAAGCAGTACTGGAAACTAGAACTTGTTTTATGTTGATAAATGCTTCTTCAGCTTCTACACTCCATTTTAGTTCAGACGTCATTTTCAGCTCTTCCTCATATATTAATTTGTTTAATGGAGCTACTATTTCTGCATAATTTGGCACCCAGTTTCTACAATAATTAGTTAGTCTAAGGAAGGACATTATTTGCTTTATTGTTACTGGTTTTAGAACTTGTAATATTTCAGTCTTTCTTTCTTCTACAATTGTGCGTCCCCCTGCGCTAAAATTATGACCTAAGTATTTAACCTCATTTTTACACAATTGAAGTTTCTTTTTACTAACTTTGTCCTTCTTCTGCTAAATGTTTTAATAATGCTATTGTATCATTTTTACAAGTCTCCTCATCAGGAGAGGCTAATAGCACATCATCAACATATAATAAACCCTGACTACCTCCTGGAGGGTCAAACTTGGCCATACTTGCACTCATTTCCTGAAAGTATATAGTTGGACTTTCACAGTAGGCTTGAGGTAGTCTGGTATAAGTATATCTTTGTCCCTCAAAGGTGAATGCAAACCAGAACTGACTCTCTTTCCTGTTGATGGAGCTTGTTTTTTAACTGGAAAAATGGGGGTGTTACCTGGTGAATCCTCACATTTTATTATCACCCCTGCAGTTATTAAATCCTTTATTACTGGTTTTATTCCTTCAGCATCATATTTCAAAGGGTATTATTTATTCTGGGCCTGTATTCTGTTTTTGCTCTGATTTGAACAGGTAATGCTCCTTTACTAAACCCACATCAGTAGAGTCTTTTGACCATAATTTATCAGGGACTTCATTCAAAAACTGTTCCTACTGTTCAGTAAGGAATATTTATCATTATTGTTTTGTATGCAAATGTATCCCTTCCTGCACTGTCACTGTCCAGAATAATAATTTTCTAATTAATCCTGTGGATGCACTAGTTTCTGTATTCATTATTGTTACAAACCAGTCTGACATCTTTTCCCCTCTGCACTATTCTCCCCATATCATGCTACTTGAGTTCTTTATCCTTGAATAAAGATATTTGTGGAGGTGTCCACATTTTGCAGAGCTTCCTGGTGTCTTCCTCTAACACTACTTCAGCAACTGACGTACTCTTCCTATCTGTATAAACATAAGTTACCATAACTTTTGCAGGGGTTACTTTAGTTAATGCTATCTAGGGAGAGAAGGTCCTGGAAACTTAAGAGAATATCCTGCCCCTGTGTTTTTGATTTTTTGTTTTTATCGGTATCTGAGGAACTAGGAACAATTTCACTTGTTTTCTGTCCTAGTCATGCTAAATCATTATTTTCTCTTATCAGGACAGTCTCTGGCCAGATGTCCTTCTTTCCCACAACACCAACACCCTGAGGTGTTTGCTCTGCTCTTCTCCTTCTCTTACTCTGCTGTTTTGATAATAAATCTGTTTTTCTTCTTCTTCTTCTTGCTGAAAAAAGGTGTTGCCTATTTATTTATTTATTTATTTTATCCTTCATAACTTTTTCTGCATGGAGGGCATGATTAACATAGTCTTCTAGATTTGCTGTGAGGAACCCTATAAAATGCCTATATTCTTCAAAAGGTTCTTCCTCTTCTTGTTTCATTCTGGCTATTTCTGCGTAGTCAGCTCTGCGTCTGTATCTAACTGTAAGCCTATAGATTAATCCCCTCATTCTGTTTGTTCTGCTGTTAAAAAGAGTCAAATATTTTCTAAGGTTACTCAGAGAAAAACCGTGTCATGCCATGAACCTCCGTGACAAACTGTATCAACATCCTTCAGCGTCTCAAACAATAAAAAATAAACACAAATAAAACATAGATGAGGTACAACCATGGTGGGGATGGATTTATTCACCAAAGGGACTCATTTTAGTCCATCCAATCCTGTCAAACCTCATCAGATCTTTGGTACAAAACAAAAACTTTCCACCTACTCTTTTTACTCACTTTCTTCTGTCCTGCTGTTCTACTTTACAAATCCATCAAAAATTACTTCTTAGCCCTCTGACCTTTTCTGCTTTCCACAAAAACATCCATTCTTATCTCCTGCATCACATCTCTCTCTTTTTAGTTATTTTTAACCAATAATCTACATCATCATACCCTCTTTGTCCATTTTTCTTAAATCACGTTTACTTTTAATGTACTTTTAATTATTGCATCCTATAGATTAACTAATTTTTTAGAGTTTAAACGACCATCATAATGATATGTGGTTGTCCATTTATCTAAATATTTTCATTTTAATATTTTAATTTGATCCTGTGCTTCTATAAATTTCCAATCTTTACATTATTATTCATTTTAGTGTATTTAAATCACCCTTTTCCCATTTCTTTTATTAAAATTTGGTCCAGCATATAAATACCTAGGGTATTCTAAATACTGGATTATTCTGCTCAGTAGGGTGACAGAAAAATCTCCTTTTGTGGTAATTCTCACTTCAACTCTTTCGAGTGGAGAAATCTTGCCTTTGCTTCCACAAAAGTTAGTCACTTACAATCCTACTGCTTTGGTATGAGGTAAAACCTAGTGGTTTAAATCCTCCATTTATTTCTCACATACACACATTTAAACGCAGATTTTTCTTAGTATTTTCTGTTGTTTAAAATACTTCTTAACACTCAAAGGACTCCGCCGTCCTGGAACACAACATTTTCAGTATTTTCCCCAATACTTTGAGCAGGACTCCGGTGCACTGCTGTTACCTGTTAGTGCCTACGTTTACAGGGTTTGTTTCTTATTTCACGCAATGACCCCCAGTCATTCGTCACACTTTTTTCAAATCTAGATTCAACTCACCACTTTGTCCTCTCCTCTCTCTCTCAGAGTTCCATCAGCCGTCAGATCCCAGCAGGCGGGCCGAAATCCAGTCCCGGAAACGGTATGTGAGTCTGATAACAACTGCCGTGCGCACGGTCTTTTCCTGGAGTCTACCGACCCGCTAGAACCATCAGGCGTAGTTGGAAGCCGGCTCGAAAGGACCAAATTAATGTCAGGTTTAAACAACCTAACAATACTTATAACAACACAAAAAGAAGAAATAGACAAAGCATTAGTTATTTTACTTGCTTGCGAGGAGAAACGGTCAGAGTTGCTTTCAGTTACAAACTCTCCACCGCTCTGAAAACAATTCAACCGCAATCCTCTTTTTATTGTCTTTTGGGGGTCCCTAGTTTACAAAAACATTAATCTCTAAATGATGGAAAACAACAGCTGCATCGTAAACAGGTCATAAACAACTTTATCCATTAATAACACATTTCCACAATCTCCTCCAGTCTAGGATCAGTTGCTTTTTGTTCAGAGCAATCAGCCTTCATCTTTATGACCTCCTCAACTGGACTGCTTCCTTTCCTGCAAGCTCAGCTCCATTTATGATCTTTGCCTGCAGACAACTCATCAGATCATTTACTCACACACATCTTGAATGATTATAAGATCAAATGGTTAAAATAAAGAATAGGAGAAAATATAAGACAAATCTTTATTCAATTATTCCAACAGAAGTTTCTTTTTATACAACAGTAGGCTATTTTTCCAGATTAAGTAGGAATAGAGCGCCATTTTCTCTCCGATTTTCTAACATTGTGCTTTAAAGTACGCAGCTCTGAATTAAACCAGGGAACTAGCCTCCTATGAATAATTACCTTCTTTTTCAAGGGGGCTGCATTGTCTAATGCATCACACAATGACGAAGAAACACTATGAACAAGAGAATCAATTTGTGAAGGGGAAGAAACAGAATTATTGCCCTCCACTGTTTTTCTGTGATGATGATAATAATTGATAATTGCTACTCCTCCTCCTCGCCGAGTATTTCGAGGAATGTGTAAATTTAAATAATTAGTAGGAGTTGACTCATTTATAGTAACATAATCCTCTTGCTGCAGCCAGGTTTCTGTGAGGCAAAATAAATCAATCTGATTGTCACAAATCAGGTCACTAACTAACAATGTCTTTGAAGAGAGAGATCTTATGTTCAGTAAGCCACATTTAATTGTTTTATTTTTCTTTTTAGTCTGAGTTGTGTTTATTTTTATTAGATTTTCATGATTTCCTCCTTTTAGATTATTTTTTAATCTATTGAATTTTGGCCGTGGGCGAGACACTGTCTTAATAGGGTAATGGTTGGGTAGCAGTACAGAAGCTGCAGAGAGGAGTGTTAAACTACGACCCTGCTTCCTGGTCTGAACCCTGGGTTGTCAGAGGTTTGGAGAACTAATAAATTCGGCCAGATTCCTAGAAAGAAAAGCAGCTCCATCCAAAGTGGGATGGATGCCGTCTCTCCGGATCAGACCAGGTTTTCTCCAAAATGTTCGCCAGTTATCAATGTAACCCACATCGTTTTCTGGACACCACCTAGACAGCCAGCGGTTGAATGACAGCATGCGGCTAAACATGTCGTCACTGGTCAGATCAGGGAGGGGACCAGAGAAAATGACGGAGTCCGATATTGTTTTGGCAAACACACACTGAAGCAACACTAACTTTGGTGACCTCTGATTGGCGTAACCGGGTGTCATTACCGCCAGCGTGAATAACAATCTTACTGTATTTACGCTGATCCTTAGCCAGCAGTTTCAGGTATGATTTGATGTCGCCCGTTCTGGCCCCTGGCAGACATTTGACTATGGTCGCTAGTGTCTCTAGTGCCACGTTTCTGACTGTGGAGCTGCCAATTACCAGAGTTGGCTTCTCAGCGGGTGCGTCGCTGAGCGGGAAAAATCTGTTAGAAACGCAGACGGGTTGGTTGTGACCTGTGGGCTGGGATCTAGGTAATGTACACTCACCGGCCAATTTATTACGTACACCTTGCTAGTACCGGGTTAGACCCCGTTTTGCCTTCAGAACTGCCTTAATCCTTCGTGACATAGACTCAACTAGATACTGGAAACATTCCTCATAGAGTTTGGTCCATATTGACATGATAGCATCACACAGATGCTGCAGATTTGTCGGCTGCTCATCCATGATGCGAATCTCCCGTTCCACCACATCCCAAAGATGCTCTATTGGATTGAGATCTGGTGACTGTGGAGTCCATTTGAGTCCAGTGAACTCATGTTCAAGAAACCAGTCTGAGATGATTCGTGCTTTATGACATGGCGCGTTATCCTGCTGGAAGTAACCATCAGAAGATGGGTACACTGTGGTCATAAAGGGATGGACATGGTCAGCAACAATACTCAGGTAGGCTGTGGCGTTGACATGGTGCTCAGTTGGTACTTAGGGTCCCAAAGTGTGCCAAGAATATCTCACACCATTACACCACCAGCCTGAACCGTTGATACAAGGCAGGATGGATCCATGCTTTCATGTTGTTGACGACAAATTCTGACCCTACCATGTCACAGCAGAAATTGAAACTCATCAGACCAGGTCACATTTTCCAATCTTCTGGACAGGTGTACCTAATAAAATGGACGGTGAGTGTACAGCTGTGTGTCGTCTGCATAGTTATGATAACTTACGTTGTTGTTTATTAAAAATCTGAGTTAGGGGGAGCATGTTGATATTGAATAGGAGGGGCCCTAAGATGGATCCTTGGGGAACGCCACATGTGATTTTTGTGCTCTCTGATGTAAAGTTACCTACTGACACAAAAAAGTCCCTGTCCTTCAACTAAGATTTAAGCCAGTTGAGTGCTGTACCAGAAAGGCCGACCCAGTTTTCCAGGCGCTCTAATAAAATGGAGTGATTAACAGTGTCGAATGCTGCACTAAGGTCCAATAATACCAGCACCATGGTTCTTCCACAGTCTGCATTTATACGGATGTCATTGAACACCTTGACAAGAGCAGTCTCTGTACTGTGGTGAGCAGGAAACCTGACTGGAAGACATTGAAGCGGTTGGTCGTTGTTAGGAAGTTGTTTAACTGTTGAAACACAGCTTTTTCAATAATCTTACTGATGAAGAGAAGGTTTGATATAGGCCTGTAGTTCTGTAGTAGCAGCTTGTCCAAGTTGTTCTTTTTCAATAGAGGTTTGATAATTGCTGTTTTCAGGGCCTGGAGGAAAACACCTGACAAAAGGGACGTGTTTATTATTTGAGTTAAATCAGATGTTATTACAGGCAAAGCTTTCTGAAGGAAAGCTGTGGGTAAAAGATCGAGACAGCAGGAAGAAGAGCTTAGTTGCTGTACGATTTCTTCTACGTTTTTGTAGTTTATTCAAGAACATGGTTCGGACCGGACTCTTTACCTGGAGAGCCCAATATTCAAAAGAGTCAAATTTGCCCAGAAATACTTTTTTACCCTCTAATAAATCTTTAAACAAAGTGGCCCCTCCACCTTTTCTTTGCTGTCTGCTCTCACAAAGAAAATTGTAGTTCGGAGGCGTCGCCTCTATCAGAATGGGAGCTTCATTAAATTCATGTAACCATGTTTCTGTTAAAAACCTGGATTTGGAGTCACACACAAAATTAAAGTGGAAAAACACACTAGAAGCTGATCCAACTTTGATGTAATGTCCTTAAAACAAGTCAAAATGAGGCTCAGTATTGTGTGTGACCTCCATGTTCCTGTATGACCTCCCTACAACGCCTGGACATGCTCCTGATGAGACGGTGGATGGACTCCTGAGGGATCTTGTCGAAGCCGTCTCTGCTTCCCCAGGTCCGTTGATTTGGGTACAGGTTTCAAAAGAGTGAAATAAACACAAAGTACAATCTACTTATGTTCACCTCTGCAGAGTGAGAGAAAGATGCTCCAGTCAAAACCTGCGAGTCCAATTCTGCTATCCTCTGTTTTCAGCTCTTTTTATTCAGTCTTAAGGGTGTGTTCAACATATACATATATCATGTCACTCATGTATATACCATAACATTTCCTTAGGCCCAAATAAGGAGTGCTTCTGGTTATTCTCTTCTAGCAAACTCATCCTCCTCTGTCTCCGGCCTTCCCTGTCCTCCATCCATTTACGACGTAGACCTCTCTCTATCCCTTACTCCCTTGTCATTCACCAATTTATGACTTTGCACTTTCTATGCTTCTCACTCCCTATGTTTTAACTCCCCTCTCCTCTATCTGCACACAGGTTACACACATAGATAGTTTATATTCTACAATCTCCTCCCAGACCTGGACTAAAGCATCCTTCAACTCCTGGACAGTCTGTGTTGGTGGATGGATGGAGACATGATGTTCCAGATGTGCTCAACCGGATTCAGGTCTGGAGAACAGGCGGGCCAGTCCATAGCTTCAATGTCTTCATCTTGCAGGAACTGCTGACACACTCCAGCCACATGAGGTCTAGCATTGTCCTGCATTAGGAGGAACCCAAGGCCAACCGCACCAGCATATGGTCTCACAAGGGGTCTGAGGATCTCATCTCGGTACCTAATGTCAGTCAGGTTACCTCTGGTGAGCACATGGAGGACCATGCAGCCCTCCAAAGAAATGCCACCTCACACCATTACTGACCCACTGCCAAACCAGTCATGCTGAAGGATGTTGCAGGCAGCAGATCTCTCTCCACGGTGTCTCCAGACTCCATCACGTCTGTCACGTGTGCTCAGTGTGAACCTGCTTTCATCTGTGAAGACCACAGGGCACCAGTGGTGAATTTACCAATCCTGGTGTTCTCTGGCTAATGCCAAGCGTCCTGCACGGTGTTGGGCTGTGAACACAACCCCCATTTGTGGACGTCAGGTCCTCATACCATCCTCATGGAGTCGGTTTCTAACCGTTTGTGCAGACACATGCACATTTGTGGCCTACTGGAGGTCATTTTGCAGGGCTCTGGCAGTGCTCCTCCTGTTCCTCCTTGTACAAAGGTGGAGGTAGTGGTCCTGCTGCTGGGATGTTGCCCTCCTACGGCCTCCTCCACGTCTCCTGGTGTACTGGCCTGTCTCCTGGTAGCGCCTCCAGGCTCTGGACACTACGCTGACAGACACAGCAAACCTTCTTGCCACAGCTGGCATTGATGTGCCATCCTGGATGAGCTGCACTACCTGAGCCACTTGTGTGGGTTGTAGAGTCCGTCTCATGCTACCACGAGTGTGAAAGCACCACCAACATTCAAAAGTGACCAAAACATCATCCAGAAAGCATCGGTACTGAGAAGTGGTCTGTGGTCCCCACCTGCAGAACCACTCCTTTATTGAGTGTCTTGATAATCACCAAAGATTTCATCCTGTTGTCTTTTTCATTTGAAC
This sequence comes from Girardinichthys multiradiatus, assembly GCF_021462225.1. NCBI lineage: Eukaryota > Metazoa > Chordata > Actinopteri > Cyprinodontiformes > Goodeidae > Girardinichthys > Girardinichthys multiradiatus. The sequence goes on from NC_061810.1 coordinate 50,909,325, forward strand.
AACAAGATGTGAAATTAATTGTCAATCATTGTTGCTTCCTAAGTGGACAGTTTGATTTCACAGAAGTTTGATTTACTTGGAGTTTTATTGTGTTGTTTAAGTTTTCCCTTTATTTTTTTGAGCTGTGTGTATATTAAAAGTTGTGAATTAAAATCAATTTTATGATCGATATAATTGATACATGGAACAGACTGCAAATATTAATACTATTTCAAGTTTTCGGCATAACATAGAAAAGGCTGTCAACATAATTAATCCTTTAATACATACAGCTGTTGAAGAAAAAATGAACACATGAGGTCTTTTTGTTATAAAACTTGCTGTTTATTTAAATCGACAGGAACAAACTGATCAGAATATCTCCTCTGGATAGAAAACGTTCTTTTCCAGATTTGACGTATTTTGGAAAGGTTCAATCCGTACATCACAGGGTTAAAGAGCGGCTGACATGTCAGAAAGTACACTGATAAAAATATTCTCATCATATTTGGAACATGGTCCATATTTAACCTGCTCTGCACAATTTCAAAACAAACTCCAAATGTGTAGTTGAGAAGAGAGGCCAGGTGGGGTGTGCAGGTAATGATTGCTTTCTGTCGGGTCTGTTTGGATCCAGAGTAGCACTCCTTAAGGATCTTCAAGCAGGTGTAGATAATTAAAACAACTGTGAGGAAGGTGGTGAGAGCAGAGGCAACAAGTCCATAGATGTTATTGACTGTTGTGTCAGAACAGGCAAGTTTAACTATAGAGTAGTTGTTACAGTACACTTTATTAATGAAGTTACTGCAGAGCTGCAAAGAGAAACTCAAAGATGTTGTGACACAAATCCCCAAAAAAGAAAATACCCACAATGTTGCTATCAGATACACAGTTATCTTAGCTGTCATTAGTTGGTGATATTGCAGAGGATGGCAGATGGACACATATCTATCATAAGACATGGCAGTCAGGTTGTAAAACTCTATAGTAAGGTAAGAATGAAGACAGTAAATCTGAGTGAAACAAAACGTGACAGAAACTGTGTGAACATCTGAGAGGATCTGAACCAGCAGGAAGGGAAACAAGCCTAAGCTACCATACAGTTCATTCACAAACAGGCTGCACAGAAACATGTACATAGGTTCATGTAAGCTCCTGTTCACACAGATCACCACGATCAGCAGAACATTAGAACCAACGATCAGAACATACAGACACAGGACAATGATGAAAAATAGGTATTTAAATGGCCTGGTGTCAAAATATGCTCCTAGGATAAAATACGAAACCTGTGTTGAGTTCATCATGATGCTCCTTTACTGCAAGAAAATGTTAAGAGAAAAATATTCTAAAGTCCCTGTAGAAAAGGTTTTAAAACATTTAAACTGCAATATTCATTAATATTCAGCTGAAATGCAAACAAATCAAACGTCAATTTACAGGAAATCAATAATTAACTCACCGCCCTCGCATTCAAAACAGGTGTGACCTGAATAAACTACAGTTCATGACACAGTGAGTTCTTGGAACTGACTGAATCTGCCTCCTCTTTTTTTAAAACCATTTAGCTTCTTACCACATCAACTGGCTGACGTCATCATCAAAGGACCATTTCTCTTTCCAGTAGTGAGGTCATTAGCAAATAGACACTGATTTGTGAAGTTTACACACCGTTTACAAAAGATTGTACTAGTGTGGCAGTCTGGAGGTCACAGGACAGATCATTATCAATGTTGCACCTGTGGGGAAATTCTTAACATTGCAAAAACACCTGATAGTGTAATAGGAAAGTATAACAGACACTTATTATTTGTGTTTCGAAATAAATGATGTGCAATAATGTGCTTAAATTATTTAATATTTAAGCTATTAAGCCCTAAGGGTTTTAGAAGCAATTTCCGCCTGAAATTACATAACTGTAATACTTCAAGTATAGCTCCACAGTCATACAGTATAAATGTAAATTTTTGGAACCTTGGTTCCAAGATGGCGATGTGTGAACAGCTGCAAGTTATATCGGCTCTGCCTGCCCCTTTCCTACTTTTCCTATTTTTAAGTGTTTATAGATGTGTTTCTCTATTTTTCTTTTGGATGAAAAAATGTGCAGTTGTGCACATGGGAAGCCAACTTTTATTATTGTTGTTTTTGTTTTTTTCCTGTTTTCTGCACTCTTTGAGTTCGCACTGGGGAGCCCATATGGATTTAACCGTGGCCCAATTGTCTACGAACGGGACCATCTCTGCACGGGACCATCTCCTCAGGCTGCTCGGCCCTGTGTTTCACAACACAGAGGCGGCCGTAAGAAGCGAGGATACCGACCATGTCTGCCATCCGTGATTATGAGTAATGTCTGCTCCATCTCCAACAAGGCAGAGGAAGTGGCCGTACTGACACAAGAGGATGTACCAGGATTGCAGCCTCTTGTGTTTTACAAGGACATGGTTGAATGGACATTCACTGGACTCAGTGGTTTCCCTGGACAGGTTCAAACCTGTGCGTGCAGACTGGAGTGTGGCGGAGAGCGGTAAGAAGAAAGGAAGAGGGCTGGTGGTGTTTTTGAATGAGAGGTGGTGTAACGGGACGCATGTCCACTTGAAGGAGCAGCTCTGTACCCGGGTATGCGGCCTCACTACCTCCCGAGGGAGTTTTGGCACTGTGGTGAGCCCCACCTTGGACCCGCTGCAGGTTGCATATAGGCCCAACTAGGTGGGTGAGTGCCTGCTAGAGACTGCCGGGAGCGCTGTGAGAGTTATGTTCTTTGACTTCTCCAGTGCTTTCAACACCATCAGACCAGTGCTGCTGCGGGGGAAGCTGGAGGACACGGGAGTGGAGCCTGGACCATTGATTACCTCACTGAGCAGCATGTGAGGCCACACAGCTATGACTCAGAGGTGGTAGTCTGCAACCACCTGTGCTTGAGCATTGACTTCAGGAGAAGGACACCACCTCACTTACCAGTGAACATCCAGGGGGAGGACATTGAGACAGTTGACAGTTTTAAGTACCTGGGTGTTCACTTCAATAATAAACTGGACTGGTCCCATAACACAACGCTCTGTACAAGAAGGGCCAGAGTTTCCTCTACCTTCTGAAGAGAGGTCCTTTGGAGCGTGAAGGCCTTTACGCAGGACTTTTTATGACTCTGTGGTAGCCTTTGCCATCCCTTGCGCTGTCGTCTGCTGGGCCCCAGGCAGCAAAGAGTGGGACAAGAAGAGACTGAACAAGCTGGTGAGGAGGCCCAACTCTGTCTTGGGTGGCCCACTTGACTGTGTGTGGTGGTGGATGAGAGGAGGATGTTAGCCAAGCTCATATTCATCATGGACATAACCTCTGACCCACTGCACTGGATTGTAGAGGAGCTGAGCAGCTCCTTCACTGGCCGACTGAGACACCATCAGTGCAGAAACGAGCAGAAACACTCAGGAGGACGCTTTCAGAACACAGCCACCAAATCCACTCTCATGGAACAACTCTCCAGTCTCTCCTAGAGCAGCAAAGACACAGTAACCAGCAGCTCGACCAGATGGCTTCTGTTAGGGTTTGAAAACTTTTGTATTGTTTATCACACGTCTGCTCTAAGTGCTTTTCCCTCCTACATGCCACAGAAAGGGAAATGGGGGAGACAAGTGAGTTATGCTTTTATCAGCATCATCTAGTCCCCAGTCCCTCTCTGTTTAAAATCAAGACACATAAACCCTAACCCTGACCCCCCCCCCCCCCCCCCCCACACACACACACACACACCCTAAACGCCTGAACTGTCTGTTGAACTGTGTGTGTGTGAACCAGCATCTATAAATAAAGAGAGAGGGTGCCAACACTGTGAGGTACCTCTTGCGCAAGAAGAACAGAGACCCTGTGTCATTACTTCTTTCCTCTGAGTTTGACTAATTAATACCTAACATCTTCCCTGTTACAACATGCCCTGAGCACTCAGACTTCCCCTACACCAGATGGCGCTACTGCATCCCCGGTCTCACAACAGCTTCCAAATTCACGTGATGTCGTGAGGTTGGTAATTGTGGAGGTTTCTTACTACAGTGTTCACTAGTTTTCAACCTTTCCCCCCAATCATTCCCTCATGATGATATAAAGATATCATTTATTTTAGGATTACTTACTGGAAAGGCTCTCCACTGGGCAGAGGCTAGGTTCACAAACTATAATCAGTTCAGCTGCTTTTATGAGGAATTTATTGTAGAGTTTAAACAAACCTTCGCCACCGAAATTGACCAGACTAATGTTGCTTTGTGGGCATTAAGACAGAGAAACAAACCTCTAACCAAGTTCTCCTTTGAGTTCCGTACATTAGCTGCTGCTTGGCGCTGGGATACGATTGCTCTCATAGCCGCCTTTTTCCAGTCACTTGATGAGTCTGTAAAAGATGAATTACCACTGTTTGATGAACCTAAGAGCCTGAATGAGTTGATTGCTTTAGCTATTTAGCTATACTCGTATGAGGGATAGACGTAAGTTCCAACTAGAGAAAACTGTTGTGAGACCCCAAATACCTGTTCCTTCACCCTCTCCATCCCGACCTCCGCATTCTTCAACCCAGTCGGAGCAAGTACCCTTGCAGGTGGTGCGAACTCGTCTGACCCCCGAGGAGCGGCAACGACGAAGAAAGTCGAACCAGTGCCTATACTGTGGTTCTCCAGATCACTTCATCGCAACCTGTCCTATCCAGCCAAACGAGAGGCTCCGTCGGCTGTAAAGGGGCAACCGGCGGACCAACATATTAGCACCAAGACCCCTAGATTCACTTTGCCTGCTACCTTATTATTCAATATGGACACCATCAGTCTATCTGCTCTCATCGATTCATGTTGCGAAGAAAACCTAATTGACGAGTCCCTTGTTGAACAAGCACAAATAGAGGTAGAGCCCCTCCCTGTGCCACACAAAGTTATAGCCTTTGATGGAAAGATGCTTCAGCGTGTTACCCATCGAACCAAACCAATGGAACTTGTTCTCTCAGGTTACCATAAGGAACATATGTAATTTTATGTTTATCCCATCTCCCAAAGCTCACTAGTTCTGGGTTTCCCTTGGTTGCAAACACATAACCCCCATCTCAACTGGTCTGACTGCCGCGTTGATTCATGGTCCACTAAATGTATCTCCTCTTGTTTGCAGTCTGCAGTCTCTTCAAGTCAGTCTTTAGAGGATGCTGAGGAAACTGAACCTCCAGACCTAATACATCACTAAGTCTCTGGCTGCTGGAATCATTCGTCCTTCATCATCTCCCTTAGCTGCTGGATTCTTCTTCGTGGGAAAGAAGGATGGTTCACTATGACCCTGCATCGACTCCAGAGGGTTGAATCAAATTAAAGTCAAAAATAAATATCCTCTTCCTCTCCTATCATCAATCTTCGAACCGGTTCATGACTCAACCATTTTTACCAAACTAGATCTCCGCATTGCTTACCACCTAGTCCGCATCTGCCAGGGAGATGAATGGAAGACTGGTTTTAAAACAGCCTTGGGTCACTTTAAGTATCTTGTGATGCCCTTAGGTCTCAGCAACACCCCGCTGTATTCCAGACGTTAGTAAATGATGTCCTCCGAGACTTCTTAAACGTCTTTATTTTTGTTTACCTGGACAACATGCTTATCTACTCCAAAAACCTTGCTGAACATCGTCATCATGTCCGTATGGTCCTCCAACGGCTGCTGGAAAATAGACTCTCTGTAAAAGCTGAAAAGTGTCAATTTCATCAATCCTCCGTCACCTTTCTAGGGTTCATCTTAGAGGGTGGGCAGGTTCCCTCTGATCCGGAGAAAATCAAAGCTGTCCTCGACTGCTTCAGCGCTTTCTGGGTTTCGTAAACTTTTATCGGAGGTTCATCAGAAACTTCAGTCAGACTGCTGCCCCCCTAACCGCTCTAACATCAACCAAGAATCCGTTCCAGTGGACCTCTGAGGCCAACTCAGCATTTATAACTCTAAAAGAAAGACTCTCTCAAGCACCCATCCTCATCCACCCTGATCCGACTAGACAGTTCACTCTGGAACTCGACGCATCGGACACGGGGGCGGGGGCAGTATTATCCCAGAGTTCTAAACTCGACGGAAAACTTCACTCACACATTTTTCTCCCGCAGACTTTCCAACGCTGAGCGTAATTATGATGTGGGCGATAGAGAGCTTCTGGCCATCAAACTGGCTCTGGAGGAATGGCGACACTGGCTGAAGGGTGCCGAACAACCAGTGCTGGTATGGACAGATCACAAAAACCTGTCATATCTCCAGTCTGCTAAGTGTTTGAATTATTGCCAGTCCCGTTGGTCTTTATTCTTTTCCCGTTTTATCCTCTCCATTTCATGTAGACAAGGAACTAAGAACTAGAAACCTGATGTCCTGTCCCGACAATTTTCACCCGACAATTCTGACAAACAGCCAGCTCCCATCTTACTGCCCAGTTGCCCAGTGGGATCCCTCACATGGGAAATAGAAAGTCTAGTCTCTCAACCGCAACAAAATGAACCCGATCCCAGAACAGGTCCACCTAACTGAACATACGTTCCATCTTCTGTCCGTCCTCGTCTTATCCACTGGTTCCATACAACCAAGTTTTCTGCGCATCCAGGTTCACGCCGAACCATCGCCTTAATTTCTAGGTGGTATTGGTGGCCATCCATGCATAAAGACATAAAAGACTATGCAAGAGCTGGTTCTATCTGTGCCAGAAACAAACCCACCAACCAACCTCCAGCAGGTCTACTTCAACCTCTCTGTCTACCTAAACGACCCTGGTCTTACACAGCTCTCGACTTCGTCACTGGCCTGCCTAATTCCCAAGGTATGACCACCATCCTAACCATAATTGACTGCTTCTATTCTATTCAATTCAATTCAGTTTATTTATATAGTGCCATCCCCCAGTGGGCCCACCACCTGCAGGGGGAACTGTGAGGGACCGGTGCAAAGAGGACTGGGCAGCGGACGAAGGTGGAGACCTCGGCGGCACGATCCCCGGATGCTTAGGCTGGCTCTAGGGACGTGGAATGTCACCTTACTGGGGGGGAAGGAGCCTGAGCTTGTGCGGGAGGTCGAGAGATATCGACTAGAAATAGTCGGGCTCGCCTCCAAGCACAGCATGGGCTCTGGAACCCATCTCCTTGAGAGGGGCTGGACTCTCTTCTACTCTGGAGTGGCCCACGGGGAGAGGCGGCGGGCTGGGGTGGATTTGCTTGTCACCCCCCAGCTCAGCTGTCTAGTGTTGGGGTTTACCCCAGTGGATGAGAGGGTCACATCCCTGCGCCGTCGGGTTGGGGAGAGGTCTCTGACTATCATTTCAGCCTACGGGCCGAGTGGTAGTGTGGAGTACCCGGCCTTCGTGGCGTCCCTGTCGGGGGTGCTGGATAGTGCCCCTCCCGGAGACTCCATTATTCTGCTGGGGGACTTCAAAGCCCACGTGGGAAACGACAGTGACACCTGGAGAGGCGTGATCGGGAGGAATGGCCTCCCCGATCTGAATCCAAGCGGTGTTTTATTATTGGACTTCTGTGCTAGTCACGGATTGTCCATAATGAACACCATGTTCAAACATAAGGGTGTCCATCAGTGCACTTGGCACCAGGACACCCTAGGCAGGAGGTCAATGATCGACTTTGTTGTCGTATCGTCAAAATTTCGGCTGCATGTTTTTGACACTCGGGTGAAGAGAGGGGCTGAGCTGTCCACTGATCACCACCTGGTGGTGAGTTGGATCCGCTGGGGGAGGAGAAAGCCGGACAGACTTGACTGGCCCAAGTGCATAGTGAGGGTCTGCTGGGAACCTTGGCCAGGGATGTATTCAACTCTCACCTCCGGGAGAGCTTTGACCAGATTCCGAGGGATGTTGGAGACCTAGAGTCGGAGTGGACCATGTTCTCCGCATCTATTGTCGATGCTGCCGCCCGTAGCTGCGGCCGTAAGGTCTGCGGCACCTGTTGCGGCGGCAATCCCCGAACCCGGTGGTGGACACGGCAGTAAGGGACGCTGTCAAGCTGAAGAAGGAGTCCTATCAGCTGTGGTTGGCTTGTGGGACTCCTGAGGCGGCTGACGGGTACCGGTGGGGCCAAGCGTGCCACGGCCCGGGCGGTGGCAGAGGCAAAAACTCGGACCTGGGAGGAGTTCGGTGAGGCCATGGAGAAGGACTACCGGTTGGCCCCAAACCGATTCTGGCAAACCGTCCGGCACCTCAGGAGGGGGAAGCAGTACTTTGCCAACAATGTTTACAGTGTTGGTGGGGAGCTGCTGACCTTGACTGGGGACATTACCGGGCGGTGGAAGGAGTACTTTGAGGATCTCCTCAAACCTTCAATTCACGCATTCCGTGGTGGAAACAGAGGCTGGGGACTCGGGGTTGGACTATTTCATCACCCAGGCTGAAGTCACCGAGGTGGTTAAAAAGCTCCGCGGTGGCAAGGCTTCGGGGTTGGATGAGATCTGCCCTGAGTACCTCAAGTCTTTGGATGTTGTGGGGCTGTCATGGTTGACCTCTTCAACATTGCGTGGCGGTCGGGGACAGTGCCTCTGGACTGGCAGAGTAGGGTGGTGGTCCCCCTTCATAAGAATGGTGACCGGAGGGTGTGTTCCAACTACAGGGGAATCACACTCCTCAGCCCCCCTGGTAAGGCCTACACCAGGGTATTGGAGAGAAGAGTCCGGCCGATAGTCGAACCCCGGCTTCAGGAGGAGCAGTGTGGTTTTCGTCCCGGCCGTGGAACACTGGACCAGCTCTATACCCTCTACAAGGTGCTCGAGGGTTCATGGAAGTTTGCCCAACCGGTTCACATGTGTTTTGTGGACCTGGAGAAAGCATTCGACTGTGTCCCTCGTGAAGCCCTGTAGGGGGTGCTCCAGGAGTATGGAATCGGGGGCCCTTTATTAGGGGCCATCCGGTCCCTGTACGAGCGGAGCAGGAGTTTGGTCCACATTGCCGGCCCTAAGTCGGACCTGTTCCCGGTGCATGTTGGACTCCGGCAGGGCTGCCCTTTGTCACCGGTCCTGTTCATAACTTTTATGGACAGGATTTCTAGGTGCAGCCAAGGGCTGGAGGGAGTCTGGTTTGGGGACCAGTGTATTTCGTCTCTTCTTTTTGCGGATGATGTGGTCCTGCTGGCCCCCTCTAGCCAAGACCTACAGCATGCGCTGTGGCGGTTCGCAGCCGAGTGTGAAGCGGCTGGGATGAGGATCAGCTCTTCCAAGTCCGAGGCCATGGTACTCGACCGGAAAAGGGTGGCTTGTCCTCTTCAGGTTGGAGGGGAGTTCCTGCATCAAGTGGAGGAGTTTAAGTATATCGGGGTCTTGTTCACGAGTGAGGGAAGAATGGAGCGGGAGATCGACAGACGGATCGATGCGGCTGCCACAGTAATGGGGGCGCTGTGCCGGTCCGTTGTGCTGAAGAGAGAGCTGAGCCGAAAAGCAAAGCTCTCAATTTACTGGTCGGTCTACGTTCCTACCCTCACCTATGGCCATGAACTTTGGGTCATGACTGAAAGAACGAGATCCTGGATACAAGCAGCTGAAATGAGCTTCCTCCGTAGGGTGGCCGGGCACTCCCTTAGAGATAGGGTGAGGAGCTCGGCCATCCGGGAGGGGCTCGGAGTAGAGCCACTGCTCCTCCACATCAAGAGGAGCCAGTTGAGGTGGCTCGGGCATCTATACCGGATGCCTCCTGGACGCCTTCCTCGGGAGGTGTTCCAGGCACGTCCCACTGGGAGGAGGCCCAGGGGACGGCCCAGGACACGCTGGAGGGACTATGTCTCTCGGCTGGCCTTGGGCTCCCCCTGGAGGAACTGTAGGAGATGTCTGGAGAGAGAGACGTCTGGGTGTCTCTGCTGAGTCTGCTGCCCCCGCGACCCGGTCCCGGATAAGCGGAAGACGACGAGCACGAATATATATATGTATATATATATATATATATATATATATATAATAAAATAATGATGGGCTGTCCTTATTTTTATGCCTCTAAAATGTTTTTACATATTGTTGTTGTGGAAACCTAAGTCAAGTTACTTGTTTGTTACACAAACGTAGCCTATAAAGTTGATTGTATCTCTGATTAGCTGTACATACTGTAACATCCCACTAAACTTGACATAGTGCAGTCAGGCAAGTGTCGTTCTTCTGATAGCTGCCAATCCCAGAATCCTCCTTCGAATTGTCAAATGTTAACTGAATATTTAGTCATGAGGTGTGTTGCTGTGGGTGGTCTCTCTGTCTGGACTCTTTAAGAGAAGCAGAAGCAGAGTTGAGATCAGGAGTTGTACCATGAGTCGCACACTGTCTTGACCTGTTGCTGGTGGTAGCTGTGAGGTGTTTCTATAGTTACCTTCTTGATTTCTTCGTTCTTTAGGGGAAATTTAATTGTTATTCTACTCCTTAAGTTCTTACAGAAATGAATCAGTTGTTGAGGTTATTAGTTTATTCACTGACTTTCCTTTATGATTGTATTATAAACTAAAACCAGGATGAAAATTAATTCCACACAAGTTTTATATTTTACTCTTAGTGTCTACGTGGACACTGGTTTGTTAAGATACTTCTCTTTCATCCTTGTCCTGTGTCTGTATGTTCTGATCGTTGGTTCTAATGTTCTGCTGATCGTGGTGATCTGTGTGAACAGGAGCTTACATGAACCTATGTACATGTTTCTGTGCAGCCTGTTTGTGAATGAACTGTATGGCAGCTCAGGCTTGTTTCCCTTCCTGCTGGTTCAGATCCTCTCAGATGTTCACATCGTTGCTGCTCCTCTTTGTTTTCTGCAGATTTTCTGTGTTTATACCTATGGAAGTGTAGAGTTTACTAACTTAGCCATCATGTCTTATGACAGATTTGTTGCTATCTGCCATCCTCTTCAGTATAACACATTGATGACTTCAGGGAGAATGGTCTTTCTGGTATCCATCACATGGTTACCTCCTATTTTAGCTGTTGGTGGCACAACCTTTTTGAGCTCCTCTCTGCAGCTCTGTGGGAACGTCATTCATAAGATCTACTGCGACAATCACTCCATCATAAAACTGGCCTGTAACGACCCCAGAGTCAATAACATCTATGAACTTGTTATGACTTTTCTCACAGTCTGTGGTCCTGTGTCTGTAATTCTCTACACCTACATGAGGATCCTGAAGGTGTGTTTTTCTGGGTCCAAACAGACCCGGCAGAAAGCTGTCAGTACCTGTACTCCTCACATTGCTTCAATAATCAACTTCTCTTTTGGTGTTTCCTTTGAAATTTTGCAGAGCAGATTTACCATGAGTAGTGTTCCCAGCATGCTAAGAATATTTTTATCGCTGTATTTTCTTACTTGTCAGCCGCTTTTTAACCCTGTTCTGTACGGCCTGAATATGTCCAAAATACGCTGCCTGTGTAAGAAGATGGTTCTGAGCAAATCTTAACAGATTTTAAACTTTTTCAGGTCTGTAAAGCAAACTCTTGACTTTCACTGGATCCAGATCATAAGCCAAAACCACCTCATCTGACCCTCTGTGATGTGGAGGAGCAGCAGCTCTAATCCCAGTTTCCCCCAGATGATGGAGCCATCATATTTAGATGTGTGTATAGTAGAAAAATAGATGTATGCTTACTTTCAATACTGAATTCAGGATTTATTAGGATTTAGTAGTTTGGGTGTGCGCACAGGATACACACAAATCCCACATTGGTTCTCAGATCGGGTACATGAGTTTATATCTTTGTAAACTTGCGGAGCAGCAGAGGAAGTCTTGCTGTGTTGGACAACTATTGGTCCATGTTTCTGCAAAAATTCAGTTTGGCATCGCAAAATTTCAGGGAATATGTTTATTGTAAGTGTTGGAGAAGGCTGTGGCACAAAATAATCATAATGTTGTCCTCTCAGAGCCGACCATGGGGGCTTTATTACAGAGCAACATCTGCACTCAAAGGTTCTAAGTCCCAGGTCCTGGCACTCTATACAAAGCAAGGTGTATACATACAAAGTCATATCATTTGTGTTTATGTGAGAATTTTAACCAATCTACTCTCATCTTGTGACTTACGTAAATCTTTCTGCCACTCAGTACTGTATGTCAGTCTGACCTCGACAGCTACAGGATGTAATAATTATCGCCATACCTGCATCCTTTTCTAAACAGGCCTACATGACTGTTTCACAATAGTAATTTTATTAATGTTGCCACATGGCAAGAACATTTTCTGATCTAAACTGTTCTTGGACTGGGCTTGCGTACTATTTAGGAATTAACCTTTTCTCTTTCACATGAATCAAGTAAACATGAAATAGGAAATGTCAAAAAGCTGTCAGAAAGTGACTGAGCTCCGGCGATTTTCAGGAATTTTTCTTGTGTAATTGTGCACACAAGGTGAGGTTTACCTGGATCGAACAGATTCTTTATGCCTACCTATCAGTGGCTTTTATGTTTCCATCCTTATGGAGTTCTGCAACAATCTGAAGCTACATTTGAAGGAGCGAAATCTGGCGCGCATTTGAACACAGGCAACTGTGGAGGACTGCACTGGTTTCCTGATGGGTCAGCTTTGGAACAGCTGAAGAAATGTCAGAGAAAGTGTTTGGGGTCATTCTGGTGTGTGCAGTTCTGCACAAAGTTGGGTTTAATTTGATGTCATGCAGCATGATGACGAATAAAATGTGACTGTTGTTTTTACTTTTTCTTTGTATTTCAATAACAAAAAGATAAAACACAGGATCTCCAGAGACCTTTTGTGTATGTGTTATCTCTTAGTCAGCAATCCTCTGTTGTGGCGCTGTCACTTATCTCTAGTTTTTACTGTGTTTTTGTGTTTTTATTATCTTATTGTTATTGTCTTTATTTTACAAATTATATGGGTGCTGAAACATTGAATAAATGTCACGGTTTACTTGATATTGGACCCCACAATGCAGATGAGCAGGCAGCATGATGGTAAGTGAAAAAAAGGTTTAATAACAAAAACTCACACTCAGCAGGAGGCAGGAACAAAACAAATGGGCAGGCAAGACAGGCATGGCATGATCAAAAAAACAAGACTTGGTTTGAAAACAAGACATGAGCATGAGAGTGAAAGATGTTTCCGCGAAGACAAACAGAGCAGGTATAAATATACAGGTCCTTCTCAAAATATTAGCATATTGTGATAAAGTTCATTATTTTCCATAATGTTATGATGAAAATTTAACATTCATATATTTTAGATTCATTGCACACTAACTGAAATATTTCAGGTCTTTTATTGTCTTAATACGGATGATTTTGGCATACAGCTCATGAAAACCCAAAATTCATATCTCACAAAATTAGCATATTTCATCCGACCAATAAAAGAAAAGTGTTTTTAATACAAAAAACATCAACCTTCAAATAATCATGTACAGTTATGCACTCAATACTTGGTCAGGAATCCTTTTGCAGAAATGACTGCTTCAATGCGGCGTGGCATGGAGGCAATCAGCCTGTGGCACTGCTGAGGTCTTATGGAGGCCCAGGATGCTTCGATAGCGGCCTTTAGCTCATCCAGAGTGTTGGGTCTTGAGTCTCTCAACGTTCTCTTCACAATATCCCACAGATTCTCTATGGGGTTCAGGTCAGGAGAGTTGGCAGGCCAATTGAGCACAGTGATACCATGGTCAGTAAACCATTTACCAGTGGTTTTGGCACTGTGAGCAGGTGCCAGGTCGTCCTAAAAAATGAAATCTTCATCTCCATAAAGCTTTTCAGCAGATTGAAGCATGAAGTGCTCCAAAATCTCCTGATAGCTAGCTGCATTGACCCTGCCCTTGATAAAACACAGTGGACCAACACCAGCAGCTGACACGGCACCCCAGACCATCACTGACTGTGGGTACTTGACACTGGACTTCTGGCATTTTGGCATTTCCTTCTCCCCAGTCTTCCTCCAGACTCTGGCACCTTGATTTCCGAATGACATGCAGAATTTGCTTTCATCCGAAAAAAGTACTTTGGACCACTGAGCAACAGTCCAGTGCTGCTTCTCTGTAGCCCAGGTCAGGCGCTTCTGCCGCTGTTTTTGGTTCAAAAGTGGCTTGACCTGGGGAATGCGGCACCTGTAGCCCATTTCCTGCACACGCCTGTGCACAGTGGCTCTGGATGTTTCTACTCCAGACTCAGTCCACTGCTTCTGCAGGTCCCCCAAGGTCTGGAATCGGCCCTTCTCCACAATCTTCCTCAGGGTCCGGTCACCTCTTCTCGTTGTGCAGCGTTTTCTGCCACACTTTTTCCTTCCCACAGACTTCCCACTGAGGTGCCTTGATACAGCACTCTGGGAACGGCCTATTCGTTCAGAAATTTCTTTCTGTGTCTTACCCTCTTGCTTGAGGGTGTCAATAGTGGCCTTCTGGACAGCAGTCAGGTCGGCAGTCTTACCCATGATTGGGGTTTTGAGTGATGAACCAGGCTGGGAGTTTTAAAGGCCTCAGGAATCTTTTGCAGGTGTTTAGAGTTAACTCGTTGATTCAGATGATTAGGTTCATAGCTCGTTTAGAGACCCTTTTAATGATATGCTAATTTTGTGAGATAGGAATTTTGGGTTTTCATGAGCTGTATGCCAAAATCATCCGTATTAAGACAATAAAAGACCTGAAATATTTCAGTTAGTGTGCAATTAATCTAAAATATATGAATGTTAAATTTTCATCATGACATTATGGAAAATAATGAACTTTATCACAATATGCTAATATTTTGAGAAGGACCTGTATGGCGTGAAAACCAGGTGGAGCAAGGAGACAGATAAACTTGAAGCAGGTGAACTGAATAAACTTAATTAACAGAACAAAACGTGACTGGAGCAAAACAGAGACTCGTATAAATAAACTAGAAAAACATGAAGCTAAAGCATAACCAGATCCGAAAACCAAACTTGACAAAACATGAACAAGACGACAAAACTAAAGCATGACCAGGAAAATAACAGAAGCATGATTCAAAATCTAAGAAGAATAATAACAAAAGAATGAGTCAAAACCTTAACTGTGAAAAACATAAGAAGAAACCCGAAACCAAAACCCAAACAACTCTACATCATGACAATAAATCTTTATTATTGTTACATGTCTACCAGACTGTCTTTTCCTTCCCTCCCTCTTTGTGTTGTCTCTTCACAGCTTCAGAGTGCAGGCTGGTGCCAATTTACCCTGATTGGCTTGTCAGCTTGAGGGAACAAATCAGGACTCAAGAAAGCTCTATATAACCCGCTCACCTGCGGGACTGAGGACGGCTCCTCTCAGCAGGCTAATTGAAACCTGCTTTACACTTTGGTTCTTGTTTGAAGGTTTGTGGTGGGAGTTTGTGGGCTACGTAAGTTTGGGGTACTCTGTACATTTCCATCATGTAGATTTTGTTTTCGGTTATGCGCACTAGGCAAGTAGGTTGGTGCCACCCATATAATGTTTTGGTGAGTTTCTTTGTTAGAGTAAAGGGTTTTTCTTTCCATTTTATTTTTGCTTAGTTTAGGTGATAGTTAGGCCCTGTTTTGTTTTGTTTATTTCTTTGATTTGGCACCACCTAACAGCCTCTCTCTCGCCCCATAGCTTCATCCTTTTGGGATCTTCTCAAAAAGAAAAGAGGAAAATAAACCAAATTTTGTCCTTTCTAAAGACTCTGACATTTTATTGTGGTTGTCCTATGTTTTCACCCTCCCTCAACTGGGGGGGGCTGTAGCAATTATTGTTGTAACACGTCCAACAAAATTAGATTGTCATCCAATCAGTGCATTAAAAAAAGAGCAAAAGTAAAAAAAAGCATATAAAACAGATCATAAATAACACACTCATGCATACATACAAGCATTATTACACACACACACATTCACACACACACACACACACACATATATATATATATATGTGTGTGTGTGTGTGTGTGTGTGTGTGTACATACTCGGCTTTCGAGGGGAATTTTAGAATCAACCTAAAATGCACAATGACCTTCACATGTGTGAACATTTGGATGCTCATGTCCAGCTGTTCAATGTTTCAGTACTTTTTGCACAAGTTGCTGTTCTGTTGGCAACATGATCTTTCTATGTTAGGTGTTTGTGTTTGGAGTTTCTTGACCTTTTCTGTGCACTTTCCCGTTTAGTAAGTGGTATTCTTATTAAATTAGGTTTATTCTTGTGTTTAGATATTGTTGGTGAAATTCTAATATTCACCTTTACTTCCTAAAAGAGAAATAGCACAGCCCCTTTTACTTGTGAAAGGAGTTCAACAGACAGCACATACACATGTACAGTCTCACCAATAGCACCCCAGTTGAACTAGCCAATACAGAGAATGAGTCTATTTATCTGCAAATGTCCCCCTCCATGTGCACGGAACATTAATTTTCCCAGAGTCTACAGTCAAAGAGGTCTTTGTCAGAGCTTGGGTGAGATAACATTAAGCATATAACACTTTCCAGAGCATCAGCTCTTTAAGATACAGTCTCTTAAAGCCCACACACTTCTGCAAACAAACTCCTGCAGATAAGGTCATACTATGTTCAGCTAGTACACAAAGTAATGCAACTCTAATGCTGTATAATTACAAAGCGAAAAAAATGTAATATCTTAACATCATAACAATCTCACTTTTCTAACAGATATTTATGTTACTTCTCTGGATTTCTTGGGTGGGTTTCTTGTGGCAATGATAGAGGTTTTTCCTATAACCAGTGTGTTGTCAGTTCGAACTCCCACTCCGTCCGTCTCAGTCATTGTGTCCTTGTGCAAGACACCTCACCTGCCTTGCCTGCTGTTGGTGGTCAGAGGGCCCAGTGGTGCCTGTGTATGGCAACATCACTTCTGTCAGTCTGGTTCAGGGCAGCTGCGGCTACAATGTAGCTCACCACTGTCAGTGTGTGAATGGGTGGATGACTGAATGTAGTGTGAAGCGCTTTGGGGTCTCTGGTGACTTAATAAAGTGTTTACAAGTGCAGGCCATTTACCATTCACCATGTCCCTGCTCATCTGTGTTAATTAGCCTCCCTCCTTCGGTTGCTCCACATTCCACCTGATTAGATCTTCTTGTTGAACAGTTGAACATGCGAAGCAAACTGAACTGTGAACTCCCATTCCTGCCAAGAGGGACACGGGGACAGTATTTATTATTATTTTTTTTGCTTCATGGATTCTTGATTTTCAGTTCCTATGATGGATGGACCCGGTAGCTTCAAAGACTGCGATTAATCACACCCTTTGAACCTAGGGGGGGTGTTGGGTCATCCATTTGGGCCGACTGGGCATGAGCAGCTCAGCCTTCATTGCAGCGATGGACATTGAAGCTGATGTCATCAGAGCTATAAAACCTGAACAAACAAACTTTTAAACCGCCATTTACAGCATGTCTCACGGGACGATGCATCATATCTGGAGAGACAAAAGCACACAGGCGAACTTTTTTCTCCACACGGCCATTCCCGGTAGGGAAGCTGGGAATCTGTCTGATACAAGAAGGTCAGAAGATTCATATACAGATCGAAGACCCCACTGACACCCGGTGCAGGTGAAAAACCCACAGGTTTTATTTCCAAGGAGAAAAGTTTTCCTCCTTCTGATTCAGTCAACTAAATGGTTCTTCATATTTTTTCTGTTTTGGGCGCATGATCCCCCCCACCCCCCACCCCATTTTTCTTCAGGCCTGACCCAACCTCAACTGGTGGAGAGAACAAATCAACGTCAAAAGTAATTTTGTTCTGTTTTGATATTAAATAGGACAGGTGCATTTAGAGGTCTGGGCAGGGTGAAGCATAGTTAAGGTGATTTAGAATTACCAGTAGTTAATCCAAGGTATCAACTTGTTGCAATACTGATTGAAGTGTTTTATGCTGAGCTGCTTTTGATTTGCTGTGCAAGTGTGCTGAATTGCGGAGCACGGATGCGATCAGTAAGGTGCATGTTCATATTTTTGTCCGGCTGATCTCAAATCAGCCAGGAATTAGAAGTTGGACTTTTAAAGTTTTTCCATTCAAAGCAACTGCAGTCTGGGCCTCGTGGCCTGACCACTCCTTTGTTCCAGTTTTATTACTGGAGTTTTTCCACTGAGTTCCCACCTCAGAGTCTTTGTTTGAGATTTGGGGCAATCAGCTGCTAGTGGCTAAGGGCACAGCCCACTGTCTACAAGCTGATTGCCACAATCGATACATCAGCACACCAGGAGGACTTCTCTTTCCAAGTTAACCCAAATTGCACATTTTGTCCATAATACTGCTGGTTTGTGTCAGGATCTGTGCCATGTCTGTTTGTTTGGTGCTGTTTACTATGCTTAACCTCTAGATGGCATGGAACCTGGAGGAGAGGTGACAGGTGTTTTCTATTCCCCTGATTACCTGCTGAGGAATATTTAAGGAGGAGACTGCCAGCAACTCACTGCCAGAGTGTTGCTTTTAGTGGTACAGCTTTAGCCACATTACCTTTGTCTTGTCCTTGCCTTGACCTTTTGGTAATCAGTGTCTGTTACCTTGCAGGATTACCTGAACCTGACTTTGCCTTCTGCATTGAACTCTGCCTAGATTACCCTCTTCTGGAAAGAAGCGATCCAGCTCCATAAACAAAGACTCAAGCCTCTTGTTACTTCGTTTGATAACACCGGCTGGCAGCCTCCTGATTTCTTCGCTCCTTGGATCACCCTCCATGAACCCTGTCCACCCTCCTCCATCCAGTGCACCAACTTCAGAAACCCTTGGACCAGCTAACCATCCTGGCACACCAGTATTCACCATCCTCAGTCTCACAGGTAAACAACCCTTTGGTCTTTCCACCCACCTCTGGCAGATCTCCCCATCTATCCAGTAAGACAGAATTATTATTTAAGAATTCAGATCTTGAGTTACTCCTTGCTTACCGTTTTGTTTATTTTACAGTTGGTATCCCGGTTCCAGTTCCCTGCACATTTCCTTACATTGTAAATAAACTCATTACCGTTAAACTCAGTCTCCTGAATTGCTTTCTGCATGTGGGTCAAAACTGTTCGAAACATTATGACAGTTTGATCTTCATAGACACTCAATGCGCATATATATTTTCTTTTATCATTATTGTTAGGTAGTCATTTTTAATCCCCATTTGTGTAGAATAGTGCTTGTTAGTTAGGTGAAGGTTTTTGGACCAGAATGATGGCATATCAGAATTATAGAAAGAAATTATGTTCCTGCATTATGATTTTTAATTATGATTTTTGATCAATATTAATTAATCACTAATCATAATCCTTACGTTATTGGCGTCCCTGGGTGGACCTTCAAATGACAGATACCACTGTTGCACAAAGTAACACAATTGTGATATCTTGGAAGCTTATGACCTCCATTGTGAGATTTGGTGAAATTTTGCAGGAGTGCTCGTAAGCTAGAGGATGTATCTTGACTAATATTGGCTCAATTCTACTGCAGAGGAGTAATAATATACTCTTAATAGTAACAATAATCTTTCTAAGGTGCTTTTGTGGACACAAGGTGGACGTTTGGTGTAGTTTTATGGTGTGAAAATCAACGAACATTTCCAGCTGGTCAAAGCTGTAGTCAGCTTGTTACCATAGCAACCATAAATTCCTGCCACAGTAGGAGGCATCCTATCTGCCTCTAGTGTCCGTTTGTGTAACCACAGCTGTAACAAACACTCTCCCAGTCAGGGAGGAAGCAACACCACCGTCTGGTGGCCATTGAGTGACAACAGGATTGCAACAGGTGTTTCTCCACGGCAGACAGGCGTTTAATTCAATTCAATTCAATTCAGTTTTATTTATATAGCGCCAATTCTCAACACATGTTGTCTCAAGGCACTTCACAAGTCAGGTACATACATTCCAATTAATCCTAACCATTGAACAGTGCAGTCGGAGTTAGCTTTTTATTCAAATTGGATAAAATGTTTTTCTATCTAAGGAAACCTATCATTATCATCTTTTTACTGTTGGCTGTTTTGTTCTTTTTGTATACTTGTATTATTGTTGCTGTTTGTGCCTTATTGTGTATACTTATAGTGTCATTTTGTTTAATATGTTTTGTTTTATTTTAAATATATGGACGTGTACAGCACCTTGGCCACTTTGGTCATGTAAAATGTTTCCTTTTTCCTGACTTCTTGTGAAGAGATCTCCAACTTGTATTATGTTCCTTTTCAATTCAATTCAATTCAGTTTATTTATATAGCTCCAATTCACAACACATGTCGTCTCAAGGCTCTTCACAACAGTCAGGTTCATACATTCCAATTAATCCTAATCATTGAACAGTTCAGTCGGAGTTAGCTTTTTATTCAAATTGGATAAAAAGTTTTTCTATCTAAGGAAACCCAGCAGATTGCATCCAGTCAGTGACTTGCAGCATTCACTCCTCCTGGATGAGCATGTAGAGACAGTGGACAGTCACTGGTGTTGACTTTGCAGCAATCCCTCATACTGAGCATGCATGTAGCGACAGTGGAGAGGAAAAACTCCCTTTTAACAGGAAGAAACCTCCAGCAGAACCAGAACCAGGCTCAGTGTGAGCGACCATCTGCCACGACCGACTGGGGCTTTGAGAGAACAGAGCAGAGACACAAAGAGAACAAAGAAGCACTGATCCAGGAGTACTTTCTATGGGAAGGAAAAGTAAATGTTAATGGATGTAGCTCCTTTAGTCATTTCATCTAGAAAGAAAGAACAGATAAACTCTGAGCCAGTTTTCAAGGTTAGTGTCTGAAAGAGAGCACATAGAGTTAGTTACAGTAGAAGCTCAGTCAGTAGCCATGTCTAGGAGAGAGAAAGGGTTAAACACTGAAAGACAGGGCCATGTGGATCATCTGTAGAAGGTGAGCATTAAGTTGTTGCCAGCAGAAGCTCGGACGATGCCCCTCTCCAGAAAGGTGTCACAGGCAGACACAGAGTCAAGCCAGGTGTAGCTTCTAGGAAGAGAAAAGAGAGAACAAGGTTAAAAGCTGAAATAACAGCAAATAATGCAAAATTGGAGAGTAGTGTGAGAATGTAGCGAAGAGGGAGAAAGTGGTCATTATGTCCTCCAGCAGCCTAAGCCTATAGCAGCATAACTACACAGATAGTTTCAGTTCAGATTATTTAGTTAAACGGCGCTTATTGACAACAATGTCGTCTCAAGGAACCTCACAAAGGGTCCCACTGATGGTCATTGTTATACTAAAAACCACAAGGATTGGGATACCTCTCTCTGTCAGACTGATTATAACCATTGGAAAAGAGAAGGGGTCATACAGGTAGCAGAAATGGAGGGTGTGTTTGCACCTCAACCATAACTGAGCCGGTTTAGGCTAAACCTGACTCCCCCTTACTCCAACCAACAGGGAGGGTGTCTGCCTCACGGACTAAAACTGGGAGCTGTTTCCACAGGAGAGGAGCCTGATAACTAAAGGATCTGCCTCCCATTCTACTTCTAGAGACTCTAGGAACCACCAGTAAACCTGCAGTCTGAGAACAAAGTGCTCTGTTAGGAACATATGGACCAATCAGATCTCTGATGTATGATGGAGCTAGATCATTAAGGGCTTTATATGTGAGGAGGAGAATTTTAAATTCTATTCTGGATTGAACAGCGAGCCAATGAAGGGAAGCTAAAATAGGAGAAATATGATCTCTCTTTTTAATTTTCATCAGAACTCTTGCTGCAGCATTTTGAATCAGCTGAAGGCTTTTAACTGCATTTTGTGGACATCCTGATAGTAAAGAATTACAATAGTCCAGCCTTGAAGTAACAAATGCATGGACTAGTTTTTCAGCGTCACTCCTGGACAGGATATTTCTAATTTTGGCAATGTTCCGGAGGTGAAAGAAGGAAATTCTAGAAACCTGTTTAATATGGGATTTAAATGACATGTCCTAGTCAAAGGTAACACCAAGGTTTTTTACTTTATTATCACAGGTCAATTTAATGCCATCCAGGTTAAGTGATTGACTAAGCAGTTTCTTTTTTAAAGACTCCGGTCCAAAGACGACAACTTCTGTCTTGTCTGAATTTAGAAGCAAAAAATTAAAGTCAACCAAGTTTTTATATCTTCAAGACATGCTTGTAGTCTATCTAACTGGTTGGGTTCATCAGGATTTATGGATAAGTAAAGCTGAGTATCATCAGCGTAACAATGAAAATTTATCCTATGCTGCCTGATAATTTGACCTATTGGAAGCATATATATAGTAAAGAGAATTGGCCCAAGTACTGAACCCTGTGGTACTCCACAATTAACCCTGGAGTTTAAAGATGATTTATCATTTACATGAACAAACTGGAATCTGTCAGACAGATAAGATTTAAACCAGCCTAGTGCTTTTCCCCCGATCCCTACAGCATATTCCAGCCTTTCTAAGAGAATATTATGATCGACTGGATCAAATGCAGCACTGAGATCTAACAGAACCAGAAGAGACCCAAGTCCATTATCTGAGACCATAAGAATATCATTAGTGACTTTCAGCAGAGCTGTTTCAGTGCTATGATGAGCTCTGAAGCCTGACTGAAGCTCTTCAAACAGGTCATTGCTGTATAAATGTTCACACATTTGATTAGCAACTATTTTCTCAAGAATTTTAGATAAGAATGGAAGATTGGATATAGGTCTGTAATTTAAGTCATCTCGATCAAGCGAAGGTTTCTTAAGTAAAGGTTTAATTACAGCCTTTTAAGGTGCCTCGGTTACCCGAATGCTGTTCCTGGACCATCTTCTTTCACGGTCAAGCTCAGGTTAAAACCGTCCCGGATTCCATGTCTCCGGATCTGAGTCACACTCCGAGCTTCCGAACCCAAGCCGAAAAACCCTGTCCGCCCTCCAACGAACCAAACCTCCACCGACAAGCAAAACAAGCTGCCTCCTGGACCTGACACCCTCCCGGACCAAAAACTTCATTCTCACCGTAAGCAGCTATTCACTCTTACAATTCCTCTCTGCTTCTGGTCAACTATCTCACTTCTACTTCTCTCCCTAGAAGGCGAGGCTGAACCGGTCCCTGAGAGTTCCTGCCATACCAAATATTATTACTACACAAAAAATAAAACCTGTTAAAAGGATCAGCTGTCTCAAGTTTCTGCATGTGTGTCAAAAGAATAAAAAAAAAAACAAGAGTTAAGGTAGTGCTGGAAAATAATGGTGGCAAATAATAACAAAATATAGAAAATTTGGCCACAATTTGGACTTTTACACATTAGGGTGTTTTCACCTTAGTTATCTGGTGCCTCTGGTGGACAGAAGTGGTAAGGCGTCTTCGTCACTTCCTATTTTCACTGTTGCACACGGTGGATTGTTTGGTGTGGATTGTTTATTATCTGTATTTTTACAGCCAGGAGGAGGCAGGACCATCTGGCACTGTATGATATATATATAAGTTTTAAACACACGTTCTTATTTTATGGTTTTCTATGTTTTTGACTCTTCACATTGTATGGAGATTTACTGAATGCCAAGAGAGCAAAACAATAATAAAAGCAAAGGGTGGCTATTTTTAACAATCTAAAATATAAAAATGTCTAGTTATTTCACACTTTTTGTTTACTATGCGATGGACTGGCAACCTGTCCAGGGTGTAGCCCACCTCTCGCCCTTAGACTGCTGGAGATAGGCACCAGCTGCCCTTGATGCCTTTGTGAGAACCTAATGTAAATGGTCATGGAAATAAAGAGAACCATTAAGTGAGACAATGTATCTAAAACGTTCGACTGGCAGTGTATATGTACATATATGTTACATAGAGTATCTATTTCTATATAATATATATATATATATATATATATATATACATACTGCTCAAAAAAATAAAGTGAACACTCAAATAACACATCCTAGATCTGAATGAATGAAATATTCTCATTGAATACTTTGTTCTGTATAAAGTTGAATGTGCTAACAACAAAATCACACAAAAATCATCAATGGAAATCAAATTTATTAACCAATGGAGGCCTGGATTTGGAGTCACACACAAAATTAAAGTGTAAAAACACACTAGAGGCTGATCCAACTTTGATGTAATGTCCTTAAAACAAGTCAAAATGAGGCTCAGTATTGTGTGTGACCTCCACGTGTCTGTATGACCTCCCTACAACGCCTGGAGATGCTCCTGATGAGATGGTGGATGGTCTCCTGAGGGATCTCCTCCCAGACCTGGACTAAAACATCCACCAACTCCTGGACAGTCTGTGGAGCAACGTGACGTTGGTGGATGGAGCGAGACATGATGTTCCAGA
The DNA here is from genome assembly GCF_021462225.1 of Girardinichthys multiradiatus. Lineage (NCBI taxonomy): Eukaryota > Metazoa > Chordata > Actinopteri > Cyprinodontiformes > Goodeidae > Girardinichthys > Girardinichthys multiradiatus. The sequence continues at coordinate 50,933,453 of NC_061810.1, forward strand.
TGTGCTCAATCGGATTCAGGTCTGGAGAACGGGCGGACCAGTCCATAGCTTCAATGTCTTCATCTTGCAGGAACTGCTGACACACTCCAGCCACATGAGGTCTAGCCTTGTCCTGCATTAGGAGGAACCCAGGGCCAACCGCACCAGCATATGGTCTCACAAGGGGTCTGAGGATCTCATCTCGGTACCTAATGGCAGTCAGGCTATCTCTGGTGAGCACATGGAGAAAGAAATGCCACCTCACATCATTACTGACCCGCTACCAAACCGGTCATGGTGAAGGATGTTGCAGGCAGCAGATCTCTCTCCATGGTGTCTCCAGACTCTGTCACGTCTGTCACATGTGCTCAGTGTGAACCTGCTTTCATCTGTGAAGACCACAGGGCACCAGTGGTGAATTTACCAATCCTGGCAAAACCCATCAACATTCAAAAGTGACCAAAACATCATCCAGAAATCATCGGTACTGAGAAGTGGTCTGTGGTCCCCTCCTGCAGAACCACTCCTTTATTGAGTGTCTTGATAATCACCAAAGATTTCCCTCTGTTGTCTTTTCCATTTGAACAACAAGATGTGAAATTAATTGTCAATCAGAGTTGCTTCCTAAGTGGACAGTTTGATTTCACAGAAGTTTGATTAACTTGGAGTTATATTGTGTTGTTTAAGTGTTCCCTTTATTTTTTTGAGCAGTATATATATATATACATATACACACTGTGAGGTCCATCAAACTGAATCACTGAACAGAAGTAAAAGGTTTTATTTCTGTTTTATCCAAAACAAACGTTTCCACATGCTGCGTATTTTCGACAGCTTGAGGCCATACACCAGAGGGTTGAACAGCGGCTGACATGTTATATAGTAGAGTGACAACAATACTTTTATAACATCAGGAACACTGGTCATGTTAAACCTGCTCTGCAACACCTCAAAGCAAATACCAAATGAGAAGTTAATCAGAGAAGCCAGGTGAGGAGTGCAGGTACTGACCGCTTTCTGCCGGGTCTGTTTGGACCCAGAAAAACACACGTTCAGGATTCTCATATAGGTGTAGAGAAATATAGTAAATGGAATAAAAACAGTGAGACCAGCGCTAATTAGTCCATAGATGTTGTTGACTGTAACATCAAAGCAGGCCAGTTTAACTATTGAATAGTTGTCGCAGTACATTTTGTTAATGACGTTTCCACAGAGCTTCAGAGTGAAACTCAAAGACTTGGTCGTAGTAACCACTAAAAAGCCAGTTATCCAGGCTGCTGCAATTAAAATTGCAACTTTCTTCAGGGGCATCAGTGAATGATACTGCAGAGGATGACAGATGGCCAGGTATCGGTCATAAGACATGACGGCTAGATTACAAAACTCTGCAGCTGCATAAGTGTAAAGACAGAAAATCTGTGAGAAACAGAGCGGAACAGAAACTGTGTGAACATCTGAGAGGATCTGAACCAGCAGGAAGGGAAACAGGCCTGAGCTGCCATACAGTTCAGTCACAAACAGGCTGCACAGAAATATGTACATAGGTTCATGTAAGCTCCTGTTCACACAGATCACCACAATCAGCAGAATATTAGAACCAAGGATTAAAATATACAAAAACAGCACAAGCATAAATATGAAGTATTTCAACTGTTTGATATCAAAATAAGCACTAAGAGTGAAATGAGAAACCTGTGTTGAGTTCATTATGGTGCTCCTTCTGCTTCATAAAGTATGAAATATGTGTTCAAGAACAACTCACGTAGGTTAGACACTAATGTTACTTTTTCCTGGAGACTTTACCCCTGAAATGTGATCATTGATATTTGTCAGGGTTCAGATGAAGAAACAAATGAACAGCAAGAAGTTAAATTCATCACATTATTTCACCGACACAGTGAGCTCTTTCGAACTGAACTTTAAACCTTCCTCTGGTGCTTTTAAACATTTCAGTGACCTCCCACATCAACAGGCTGATGTCATCATCAAATGGATGCTTGTTTCTGGTCGCTATGATAGTCAGCAGAGAAACTAATTCAAAACAGGAAAAGGCAAAACCTATTTACCAAAGCTCATCCTATTAGAGGGTAAATAAAGGGAAGAAGGAGTAAAAATGGGAAATAGGACTGGATAAAGAAAGAACATTTAAGTGAGATGAATACATTTTGGAATGCTAAAAATGCCATGAAAGAAATGCAGATGAAGATATGAAGTGACAATAATAATGGTCTATAATAAGGGTTGGAAAATAAATTGAACGAAAACGCAGAACGCTATGGAAGCAAATCGTTACCATATTTCAAATGAAAAAGCATTTCCAGAAATGCTTTTTCATTTTAAGAATGTGGCTGCATTGTTTGACTCATAAATGAAATTAGTAATCAATAATCCTATTTGCATTTTAATTTTCTTCTTCAAGACTGCTCATTATTTCACTTAATTAAAATGAAAAAGAAAAAGACATTTGAGATTTATTTTTTAAAATATGCCCCAGCAAATAGATACCAAAATTCAATTTGAAATGTAAAATTTGAAAATGAAAAAGCATTTCCAGAAATGTTTTTTCATTTTAAGAATGTGGCTGCATTGTTTGACCCATAAATAAAATTAGTAATCAATCATCCTATTTGCATTTTCTTCTTCACGACTGCACATTTTATGCCATAATCAAAAAGAAAACAAAGCAGACATTGCTTTTTCGTTTTCGTGGTCTGCCCGCAAAGTCCTGCCCAGAACTCGAAAACGAAAAAGCATTCCGAGCTGCGGGCGCAGAAGAGTGACGTCAGCAGCCGCTCTTCCTCAGCTCCCTGCTGACCGAGCTACCCATCTTGTTCGGTAGGGGGCGCTGTGCACGTCTGCATTGCATTACATTGCAAACGTGCCGAGAAATTGATTGAATTGCAGCAGGGCCGAGCTCAATTTGTGGCAGTGGCAGGAAGAACTGGTAGTTCCGGTGGCAGGCTGTGGCAGGTCCGCCACAGCCTGCCACCGAAGCTGCCACCGGAGCTGCCACAGCCTGCTGCAGGGTGGCAGGGGATTCCGCGAGGATGCCAGAAGGTGCCAGACCGGCCGTAAAAGCTTGCCAATGCGGTTGTCGCTGTTTTTGTGGAAGCTGATGCTGATTATCGGCAAATGGGATGTCATTGTTGTTATAGCCTGTTACCTTTAAATAATGATTTCATTATTGATTATTATTTAATAAACAGCTTTAGACCCATAACATAAGGTGATTGTATTTACTTGACATGGAAAATAAATAGCACTATGTGTTTGTGTGACGTGTTGAAAGGATGATAATTTATTGCACAAACAGCCGGTTTATTATAGAGAGGCTATTCTGAATTGTCACTCACAGAAAATTATAAATAAATGCTTAAAAACATGCTGGATGTCCCAGGCCACAAGGCTGCCACCAGAACTACCAGTTCTGCCTGCCACTGCCACAAATTGAGCTCGGTCCTGCTGCAATTCAATCAATTTCTCGGCACGTTTACAATGTAATGCAATGCAGACGTACACAGCGCCCCCTACCGAACAAGATGGGTAGCTCGGTCAGCAGGGAGCTGAGGAAGAGCGGCTGCTGACGTCACTCTTCTGCGCCCGCAGCTCAGAATGTTTTTTCATTTTCTAGTTCTGGGCAGGACTTTACGGGCAGACCACGAAAACGAAAAAGCAATTTCTGCTTTTTTTCTTTTTGATTATGGCATAAAATGTGCAGTCATGAAGAAGAAAATGCAAATGCAAATAGGATGATTGATTACTAATTTTATTTATGGGTCAAATAATGCAGCCGCATTCTTAAAATGAAAAAGCATTTCTGGAAATGCTTTTTCATTTTTGAATTTTACATTTCAAATTGAATTTTGGTATCTATTTGCTGGGGCATATTTTGAAAAATAAATCTCAAAAGTATTTTTCTTTTTCATTTTGATTAAGTGAAAGAATGAGCAGTCGTGAAGAAGAACATTAAAATGCAAATAGGATTATTGATAACTAATTAAATTTATGCAGCCACATTCTTAAAATGAAAAAGCATTTCTGAAAATGCTTTTTCATTTGAAATATGGTAACGATTTGCTTCCATAGAAAGCAGGAAGGAGAATAAACTTAATCTAATTAAAACATAAAAAGACAAGGAATAAACGGCCTCCAATTAAAGATGGGCGAAAACAAATAGAACAGCACCTTTAATAGATCATACAAGATCTAGAGCGAGGGGGAAAGATTAGATTCAACTGGTAGGTGCTGTAGGGAAGAGATCTGAAAATAAATGAAGATTTGAGCAAAAATAAATGATGGATAAAGCCAATCACCGCCAGGAATTGAAGGGAACTTTTACCTGAGAACTGAGAAAACGTTGAGCAGATAGAACAGTGTAGAACTCCGGGTGAACATAAGAAGAGAAGGATGAAGAGGACCAGCGACCCAATTGCTGTACAGTGGCTGAGGAGAGACCTTGGGTTGCTGCAGTACTGGCTGCTCCTATTCTAAAGGAATGACCTGAAAATTGATGGTGGGGCATGTCGCATTGAACTAGGACATGCTTGAAATGTTCGAGAAACCAAGATGAGGTCATGGGGGTTTTCTCTGGAGTGAGGAAAAGGGGCATGCTAGGAGGGCCTAGTTTCTGTCTCTTAAGAACGAACTTGAACATGGCCAGGAATGGGCAAAAAGGGCCATTATGGCGGGCAATGGAAATGAAGCAGGGACCTTTTCCTTTGGTATGTTTGAGAAAAAGTTTGTAATGATCTGGGTAGAATTTCAGATCAGAGAGGGATAAATCCCTGGAAGGATGAAAAAGATTAGAAGGGGAGACCACAGAATGCTAAAAGAAAAGCACTAAAAAGAAGCAATTTAAGATAGTCGGAGAGGGGGCCTGAACGGAGAGATGAAATTAGCACTTTTAGGATAGGAAGAGTGACGGGTCTACAAATATTGGACTGAGGAGGGCATTGTTTGCTAATGCCTTTAAGAATGAGCCTAATAGAATGGTTTGAAAAAAGACCGGGAGCCGATTCATGGAGGAACTGTTTAGAAAATAAATTTATACCAGCTAAAAGACTCCGAATGTAGGGGAGCTTAAAGCGGCGGTATTCAAAACAGTGGGTTAGGAAGGCTAAGACAGTAGGAATGTGGACCAGGTAGAGGGGCGTGTTATATGCTAAACAGAATTTAACGAAGGTTCGCCAAAAGAATGAATATGATTTGAGAGAGGAAGGGGCTAAACCGGACATACAATGTAATTGAGTGGATTGGAGGAGTGAATGGAGAGATGGATTTAATCCAGCTTCAGGTCTTAGTGAGAAGGAATGGACATGGGATGTCAATTGGGTTGGCTGATGGGCGGAGCCTGAGGAAAACCTGCAATTTGGAGCAGGATAGAGCGTCAGCAGCTGCATTAGAATGACCAGGAACATGACGGGCTGAGATGATGAAATTATTTAGGACAGATTGCCTTGTAATACGGCGAAGGTAGAGCATTATCGACTTTGAAGCAGAGCGGCCTTTGTTTAAAGCTTCAACTGTCGCTGAGTTGTCACACATGGCTGCAATGCGTTTCCGCTTCCAGAGGTGACCCCAAATGCAACATGCTGCGGCTATAGGTATGACTTCATAGAATGCCGAAGATTCATGCTGAGGTAAGGAGGCGGGCCATGAGCCCGCGAACCATTCCCCTTGAAAAAAAAACCCAAAACCCACGTACGGAGCTGCGTCCATGAAAAACTTAATAGAATCTGCTGACTGAATGAGATCATCATAAAAGAAAGAAATGCCGTTCCTGTCCCTGAGGAAACGGGACCAGAAATTCAGGACTGAGCGGCAACCATCACCTAAAGTCACAGAATTGAGCAGGGAGGGGACGGAGTAAGCGAGGTCTAGCAAACGGGATATAAACGAACATCCCTGGAGAATGATGCTCATAGCAAAATTGAGGTGGCCTAAGAAAGACAGAAGTTGCTTCTTGCAAACGACAACGGAGGAAACATGAGACTGGGAGACTTCCCGAATGCGAGACAGCTTATCCTCGGGCAAAGAGGCTATCATGTCTTCCGAATCCAGCTGAATACCGAGGAACTCGAGCTTTTTTGCTGGGCCCATCATCTTCTCGGCATACAGAGGAACGCCAACCTGCTGAAATAACTTAAAAGGTCAAGGGAGTGAGGGGCCGGGGGAGGATGAGGGGGTGTCGATGACAAGGAAGTGGTCTAAGAAGTGGAGAACGGAGGGGATCCTAACTATATTAAGGAGGATCTAGCAGAGAGCCTCGAATAACTTGTTAAACAGAGACGGACTACTCCTGCAACCAAAGGTAAGCCTGACTGCAAAATAAAAACGGTGATCCCATAACAGGTGGCATTGAGAGGGATGAACCGGCATGATTTTAAAGGCCTCTGCGATGTCGGCTTTAGGGAGCCAAGCGCCGCGCCCCGCAACCTTAATAAGCGCAATGGCATGATCAACTGTAGCATAACAGAGGGGAAAAGGGGGTTAAGGGATAATAGAAATAATGCTAGACTGCGGGCCGGAGTGGGGGGCTGAGAGATCAATAATGAGCCGTTTCTTCCCCGAATATTTCCGAGTGGCGATTCCCAAGGGGCTAACTCAAAAGGATGAAAACGGGGTGGATTTGAACGGGCCCATCATGTAATCTTTTGATGTTTCTTTAAGCAGCAATTGAGCCACGATTTCAGGTTCAAGCTGAGCAGATTGGAGGTTATGGCAGACAAGAGTGGGACTGAAAGAGGGGGGAACGCCTATAAAAAAATTGTGAGAGAGGCCAGAGATGAGGAAATCAGTGAACGAGCGATCTGGGTGGGATTGTAAGAGAAGGGCCAATTCTGGAACATTAACAGGAGTCGAGCGGTAACGGGAAATTCATTTTTTAAACCCCGACAGGTTCTGGGAAGAGATGAGCAGCGAGGACAGATGAATTTGGGATGAGCGTCCTTGCAGAAACTGCAAATATGAAGAAAATTACAAGCGGAAAATGAGCAGATACCTTCATTAAAATTGTTACATATTGGACGATTATGAATTACCTCGATTTTCCTTCCTCGGCGATCCAGGGGCTGGGGGCCGGATGAGAGGAGCGGTTGAGGGCGGGAGGGTGCATTGGAGGAGAAGGGAAGAGAAGGGCAGAGGGAGCTCTGATGACTGAGCATGCCACAAGAGAAACAGGCAGCAGCCTGAGTGAGCATGATAAGTATTTCAGTGTCCAGGACGGACCAATCTAGGCGAATACCAGATTGAGCGAGAGTGGAAGCAGCTTTGGAGGCAAAGGTTTTATGATACTGGTAGAAGAGGGTGCGGCGGTAAGAGAGGTGAAGGTCTGTGATGAGGGAAAGATGACCGTCGAGCTGCACTCGGCGGTGAGGGTAAACAGAGCAAATAGTGTCCCTGTAAATGCTGAAGGCAGCTACAAACTTACCGAAGGAAAGATCCTTGGACAGGCGAGGATCGGCAGATTTAAAAATAGCTGTGAAGCCTTCAGATGAAGCAATTTTATTATCGACTTCTGGGGACAGCATAATCAGGGAAACCAGGTTAATGTATTGAGGACCCGCATCAGGGAGATGAGCGGGACCAGAAAAAGCGTCCATTTCTGCTACCTGTATGACCCCTTCTCTTTTCCAATGGTTATAATCAGTCTGACAGAGGGAGGTATCCCAATCCTTGTGGTTTTTAGTATAACAATGACCATCAGTGGGACCCTTTGTGGGGTTCCTTGAGACGACATTGTTGTAAATAAGCGCCGTTTAACTAAATAATCTGAACTGAAACTATCTGTGTAGTTATGCTGTTATAGGCTTAGGCTGCTGGAGGACATAACGACCACTTTCACCCTCTTCGCTACATTCTCACACTACTCTCCAATTTTGCATTATTTCTGTTATTTCAGCTTTTAACTTTGTTCTCTCTTTTCTCTTCCTAGAAGCTACACCTGGCCTGGCTCTGTGTCTACCTGTGACACCTTTCTGGAGAGGGGAATCGTCCAAGATTCTGCTGGCAACAACTTAATTCTCACCTTCTACCGATGATCCATATGGCCCTGTCTTTTAGTGTTTGGCAATTGACTGAGCTTTTAATGTAACTAACTCTATGTGCTCTCTTTCAGACTCTAACCTTGAAAACTGGCTCAGAGTTTATCTGTTCTTTCTTTCTAGATGAAACGACTAAAGGAGCTACATCCATTAACATTTACTTTTCCTTCCCATAGAAAGTACTCCTGGATCAGTGCTTCTTTGTTCTCTTTGTGTCTCTGCTCTGTTCTCTCTAACCTCCAGTCGGTCGTGGCAGATGGCCGCTCACACTGAGCCTGGTTCTGGTTCTGCTGGAGGTTTCTTCCTGTTAAAAGGGAGTTTTTCCTCTCCACTGTCGCTACATGCTCAGTATGAGGGATTGCTGCAAAGTCAACGCCAGTGACTGTCCACTGTCTCTACATGCTCATCCAGGAGGAGTGAATGCTGCAAGTCACTGACTGGATGCAATCTGCTGGGTTTCCTTAGATAGAAAAACTTTTTATCCAATTTGAATAAAAAACTAACTGACTGAACTGTTCAATTGTTAGGGTTATAATTGGAATGTATGAACCTGACTGTTGTGAAGAGCCTTGAGACAACATGTGTTGTGAATTGGCGCTATATAAATAAACTAAATTGAATAACAGCTGATGAGCTCAGCTGACAATCGAGGATGAACATAGCTGAAGGTCCTTTAAAAGCAAGGCGTCAGAAGGTGATTGGATGGAGAATCAGACGGACAGGATGCTGACTGGAAGGCCGGGAGACGCACAGAAGAGTCATTGGAAGGTGGAGACGGTGAAGGTGAGTCTTTCATTCCGAATTTTCGTCTAAACACTATATTAAACGTTTCTTTAATTTTCTCAAATTCTCTCATATATCTTTTGTCTATTTCATATTTCTGACAATCTAATATAACTTTTTATATTTTTTCATTTTCCCCACAATGGTCACATTTTCCTGTCTTATGTTTTTGTATTTTAAAAAGTGTACTGTTCAGTCCTGTGTGTCCAAATCTTAATCTTATTACGCTTTCCTCCTTTCTGCTCCTTCTTCCTGTTCTTATTTCTCCGACTGACTTTTTGATCCTATAAAGTATAAACCATCGTTCTTTACTTTCCCTATCCCACCTTTTCTGCCATTCTTTCTTCAATTTATTCTTGATAATACTCCTTATCTCTAATTTACTAATATGAACTGTAAAATGTATATGATTTTGAGTTGCCCATCTAGCAGCTTTGACAAATGCCTCTGAAGTGGGAAGTGCAAGTTTGCGTCCTGGATCTGTCATGTTTTTTTGTGGATTTTTGGTTATAATACTTTATATTGTGGGTTATGTTTTAGATATTGTTTCAGCATCAGTTGCATAGACATTCTCATAAAATTGTTTATTTTATATCAGTAACATAGGCCAGCAACCAATACTGTTGAGTCACTGCACCCCAACTCTCCTCCCTTCAGGCTGCTAATGGCTGGATCCATCTGGGACACTGTCTCTCTGATCGGCCCTCGTGTCACATGAATGGAGTGCTGCATGTGAATGTAAGATTCCAAAGTACTATCTTGTTTATGAGCTCAAGAGTGTGTGGTGTGCGACAAGGCTTTTCGATGTCTGTGTGAGCATTGCTAGCAGCACTGCTACGCACATAGCTTGCTTGTTGTTTCGTTTTTTTTCCGTGAATTTCAAACATTATAATGTCACAGAAGAGTAAAACGAACAATTTGTAAGCCTTAGAAACAATTTTGCAGGGCAGTGAGCTCGAAGTCGAAGATTCTTCAGACAGCAGAGTGGATTTTATAGTGGATGCAGATGAGAAACTTCTACGGGACCAGGTTCACCAGTAAGGTTTAGTGTTACTTTTTATTTCCAGCAACTTTACATCACGTCAGCTATTTGAACAATGCTTTACCGTTGCTTACGTTTGTAATTACTGTTGTGTGGAGTGTCAGTATTTTTACTGTGATTGATTCAACCAGTTATTTTAGTCTCCCCTTTAGAACAAAAGGACTGCAAGTCCTGTTTGTGGAACTGGTTCAAGGCCTGTTATATAGCTGTTATGTCATTGACACTTTACCAATACCACTTTACTGTTACAGAATTACATCATTGCTTTTGTATGTTATTTTATTGTTTTTTGTGTACAGTCGAAAATAAAAAATGTTCTATAATTTTACAACCAAGAGGAGGCAGGACCATCTGGCACCTATAGGACCCAGCCTTTCACTACTTTGGTTGAGGCTATATCTTCTTCTTCAAGGTGAGAAGTCTATTCTGCAGACGGTTATGGTTACAAAATAAACATCATGTGTCATTACAGTGTTACCATTATGTTCCTAAGCTTATTATAAGTCAGTGTCAAATACAAATTCATTTTTAGCATGTCATTTAAATAAATTTAGGTTCAGCATATATCTTTCTGTTTCTGCAATATGAGCCACCTGCCTGTCAGCTACATAGTGCCTCAAGGCCCATGAAACACAAGGTACCTTCTGTCCCAAGAAAAAGGAGCAGCTCATCCAAGCCAACAAAGAAAGGTAAACCACTCTGGAAGCGGGCGAGTCAGACTACCTCTAGACCTGGTGATGACAACGAGGACAAGTGGCACTCTCCAGGTGAGCCTGAAATTGAGGCACAAGCTCCTACATTATTCAGAGGGATCCTCCAAGACCTAGACTTGACACCACAAAATCATGGTCACCGCTGACCCTGTGGAAACTGTTTTTAGTGCAAGCACCATCCAGAACATAATCAATAATACCAATTCAAATGTACAAAGGACCATTTCAGCTGGAAAGAAATTCTTGTGGTCACCAAGTTTGTTTATTTAGTTTTTATTGCTAATTATTCTTGCACATTTGTTTATACAGTTTCAATTTAATAATTGTTTTTGCACATTTTTTCACATTGTTTTTCGGTGCTAATTCTTTTTTTTTCAGTAAAATTCCACTAGTTGGAGATAAAAGAATGCATTTTGATGATATACAGGGTAAATGTCATGACCAAAGGCTATGTCATATGCAGAAGGAGTTCTACAGAGTAAATCAGCACTTTTATTTGACCAGATTCCCTCTTATGAGATGAAAAACACCTTTGGCACAGTTTTGGCACATTTAGCTAAATTGCACTAAAATCCCAGCACTGCTACACAACTTTAAAGGATGCATATCATGCTGTCACCAGGGCTGATTTGGGGCTTTCTGACCACTCTCTGGTCCATCTCATCCCAACCTACGGGCAGAAATTAAAAGCTCCCAAACCTGTGGCTTGGACTGTTAAGAAGTGGAATGATGAGTCAAAGCAGATGTTACAAGCCTGCTTTGACTGCACAGATTGGACTGTTTTTAAAACTTCAGCCATTGATTTAAACCAACTTACTGAGGTGGTGACATCATACATCAGCTTCCGTGAGGACGTGTGGGCAGACCAAGACCTTCTGCATACAAACAAACATACAAAAACAATAAACATTGTTTCACACCTCATCTGAGGCAGGGATAAGGAAGAGACTCACACCAGTGGGGACCGGGGCATGTATAAACAGGCCAGGACCAAATTGACCAATTAGATCAAAACAGCAAAGTGAAGCTACAATGAGAAGCTAAAGATAAGTATCATTAATTAGAGTTGTTAGAAGCCAGAGGATGAGGAAGCCCCAAGGATCCGAGCAGAGAGAGAGTGTTCTGGCGGTGGAAATATTTACAGTGCAGATTTCCTGAAGAAGAGTTCCATATGGCGACAGGCAGGCAGACAGATGGGCAGATCGACAGGAAGGCAGGACAACAAGCGATCAGGCAGGCTGACAGAAATCCACATAACAGAGACTATGTTCCAGCAACAGACTGTGTCAGCAGCTGTCTTAAAAAGCCATGAGCTCATTAGCTGGATGAGTTGCAGCTGAGAACAATGAAGTGCCAGAACCAGCCAGCAGAGATCTCACAATAAGCTTCTCACATGGAGACACTTCAGCTTTTTGGAATGGTGTAAAAAACCTGACTGCCTACAGGAGACCTTCCCCCAACCCTGAGCAGAATTCTTGCCTGGCAAATCAGTTGAATGGCTTCTACTGCAGGTATGAAAAGCAGCAGTTCACCCCTCAACCTAACTCCTCCACATCTCATTCAGACACAAATTCTTGCCATACACCAACCACCCCTCCGTACCTTTAGACCCCCTGCATGCACTTAGGACCTCAGGGGAAGATGCAAATAGGATCTTTCAGTGCCTGAAAACAAAGAAGGCCTCAGGACCTGATAATATTTGCCCATCATGCCTGAGAGTCTGGGCTGACCAACTACCACCCATGTTCACTGAGATATTCAGCTGGAGCTGTGTGAGATTCCCTTCTGCTTCAAACGCTCCACCAACATCCCAGTAGTCAAGAAACCCACCATCACAGGATTAAATGACTACAGGCCAGTCGCCCTGATGTCTGTGGTCATGAAATCCTTTGAGCGTCTCTTGTTGAAGTACCTGAAGAACATCACAGGCCCCTGCCAGACCCCCTGCAGTTTGCCTACTGGGCAAACAGGTCGGCAGATGATGCAGTCAACTTGGGACTACACTTCATCCTGCAACACCTTGACCACCCAGGGATGTACGCCAGGATCCTGTTTGTGGACTTAAGCTCTGCCTTCAACACCATCAACCTTGACATCCTCCACCAGAAGCTTATCCAGCACAAAGTCCCGGCCTCCGCCTGTCAGTGGATCACCAGCTTCCTGAAGGACCGGCAGCAGATGGTGAGGCTGGGCTGCATCTTCTCCCGCAGAAGAACCATCAGCACAGGTGCCCCCTAGGGGTGTGATCTCTCCCCACTCATCTTGTACCTCTACACAAATGACTGCACCTCAGCGGACCCATCTGTGAAACTCCTGAAGTTTGCAGATGAGACCACTGTTATTGGACTGATCCAAGACAGTGATGAGTTGGCATACATACAGGAGGTGAATCGGCTGGTACACTGGTGTGGACAGAACCAACTGGAACTTAACCCACTCAAGACTGTGAAGATGATGGTGGACTTTCGTAGAACATCCCACAAACCCCCCTCACTATCCTCAACAACACTGCATCTGATGTGGACCACTTCCAGTTCCTAGGAACCACAACTTCTGGAAACCTGAGATGCTCCCCACACATAGACGATGTTCGTAAGAAGGTCCAGCAGACTCCCTCCTGAAGCCACTCAAGAAGTCCAACCTTCCACAGGAGCTACTCGTCATCTTCTACACTGCCATAATTCAGACTGTCCTGTCTTCGTCCATCTCAGTGTGGTTTGGCTCATCCACCAAACAGGACAGGTCCAGACTGCAACAAACAATCAAGTCTGAAGAGAGAATCATCAGGGCTGACCCTCCCTCCATCTAGGACAGGGCTAGGGTCAGGAAAAGGGCTGTTAACATCTCTGCAGAAACCAGCCGACACAGAGACAGTTACTTCCCCCAGGCTGTTTCTCTGATGAACACTTGACAGTCAGAGTTCAAGAACAACACCACATATTTAAACTGATCTCACATTTTATTCCATTGTAAAGGCAGGGTGAGTGCAGCGTAGGACCCCGGAATGCAGACAAGCAGGCAGCATGACGGTAAGTGAAAAAGGATTTAATTAACAAAAAACTCACTCACAGGAAGAGGCAGGAACAAAACAATAAACGGGCAGGCATGACAGGCACGGCATGATCCGAAAAACAAGACATGAGCATGATTGATAAAATGTTTCCGCGACGAATGACAGAACAGGTGTGTATTTATGGAGCCAGGTGAAGCAAGAAGACAGATTAGTTAGGTGCAGGTGAAACAAAAACACAAAGTTCAGGCAGGCGACCTGGAGGTCGTCCCGAGCAGGCACAAAGTTCAGGCGAGCGACCAGGAGGTCGTCCCGAACAGGCACAAAGTTCAGGCGGGCGACCAGGAGGCAGTCCAGAGCAGACACAAAGTTCAGGCAGGCACCAGGACCTGCAACACAGAGTCCTGGGCGGTCGGCGGCGAAGGCGTGGAGGCTGGTGGCCAAGACATGGAGGCCGACAGAGGCATAGAGACCATGGTGGTTGGCGACGACGGTGAAGGTAAAGACAAGGAGGCCAGCAGAGGCGTAGAGAGCCTCGGACAGGAGGTCGGCCGAGCAGAGCAGAGGACCCTCGGTCAGGAGGTCGGCTACGCCGAGTAGAGGACCCTCGGTCAGGAAGTCGGCCGAGCAGAGTAGAGGACCCTCGATCAGGAGGTTCGGCCGCACCAAGTAGGGGACCCTCGGTCAGGAGGTTGGCCGCACCGAGTAGATGAACCTCGGAGCTTAGAGTCAGGCCTAGAATCAGGAGCCTCATAGTCTGGCGCCCCATAGTCAGACATGGAGTCTGGCGCCCCATAGTCAGGCGTGGAGTCTGGCGCCCCATAGTCAGGCATGGAGTCTGGCGCCCAATAGTCAGGTGATGAGTCTGGCGCCCAATAGTAAGGCGTTAAGTTGGATGCCTTAGGCAAAACGTCAGTCAGGCCAGCAACAAAGTCAATCACCGAAAGTGATAGCCTAAATGTAGCCTTTAATACTATATTAGACTCAATTGGCTTTGCTCAAAACATTAACAAACCTACCCACCTTTGTCTTCATTCTCTGGACCTTGTCCTGACATATTGCATTGAGTGTAAAGACATAACAATATTTTCTCATAACCCTGTCCTGTCTGACCATTTTTTAATAACCTTTGAGTTTAATTTAACTGAGTACTCCACACCTGAAAGAAAATTTCATTATAGTAGATCATTATCCGACGATGCTGTAACAACCTTTAAAAAATCTGTTCCACTTTTAATTTCCTCATTATCACTGAAAAACACAGTGGAGGGCAATAATTTTGTTTCTTCCCCTTCACAAATTGATTCTCTTGTTCATAGTGTTTCTTCATCATTGTGTGATGCATTAGACAATGCAGCCCCCTTGAAAAAGAAGGTAATTATTAATAGGAGGCTAGCTCCTTGGTTTAATTCAGAGCTGCGTACTTTAAAGCACAATGTTAGAAAATCGAAGAGAAAATGGCGCTCTACACACCTAGAGGATTCCTACTTAATCTGGAAAAATAGCCTACTGTTGTATAAAAAGACACTTCACCAAGCTAGAACAGCTTATTTCTCATCATTAATAGAAGAGAACAAGAATAATCCTAGGTTTCTCTTTAGTACAGTTGCTAAACTTACACAGAGTCATAGCTCTGTTGAGCCATCCATTCCCTTAGCTCTCAGCAGTCATGACTTTATGGGATTCTTCTTAAATAAAATTTATTCTATTCTCTGAGATCTAACAGAACCAAAACAGTCACAAGTCCATTATCTGAGGCCATAAGAATATCATTAGTGACTTTCAGCAGAGCTGTTTCAGTGCTATGATGAGCTCTGAAACCTGACTGAAACTCTTCAAACAGGTCATTGCTGTATAAATGTTCACACATTTAATTAGCAACTATTTTCTCAAGAATTTTAGATAAGAATGGAAGATTGGATATAGGTCTGTAATTTTTCAAGTCATCTCGATCAAGCGAAGGTTTCTTAAGTAAAGGTTTAATTACAGCTACCTTAAAAGCTTGTGGTTCTGATCCATTTACTAAAGATGGATTAATCATGTCTAAAATGGGGCTGGTAATCAGAGGGGACACTTCCTTAAATAATTTGGTTTGGATTGGGTCTAACATAAAAGTTGAAGGTTTAGATGAAGCTAATATTTCTGATAACTCAGGAAGCTTCACAGGATCAAAACCATTCAAACACAGATCAAGTTCTGCAGTTATTTCCAATGTTGTCTCACTTGCTGAGGATGAAGTAATCATCCTTACACTAACCCATAGGTTAGTGTCGTGATCTAGACCAACCGATAAATCTCTTCACCACAACGCACAGCGTCATCATTACTGCAGCGGCTGCACCAATCCATCTGTTGATCTCCTGCTTCATTTTCCCCTCACTCAAGAACAAGACCCAGAGATACTTGTACTAGAAGCGGATCCTCATCTCCACCGCTTCACACTCAGCTGCGAATCCCCCCAGTGCATGCTGTAGGTCTTGGCTAGAGGGGGCGAACAGTCACTGCAAACCATTTTTGTCGTTTCACCATCTGAGTTTAGCAGTGCATTTCACTTCAAGGTCACAAATCATGGTTAAACCAGATAAGTGTCGATGCATATTCCAGCAAGTCAATTCAAACTCAAAAGACAAACACACTATCATGCACATTTGTTCAGTAATATCCCACAGGCCCCAAGTTTGGATAAAAAGGCATGTGTGGAGATATCCAAGGCATACCATATTGTCCATAAATTGGAGCTACTGTACCCACATTCAGTGGATTAACTGAAAGTCCAATCGCCTTTTGGACAGGTTGACCTAGTGCATCATACATTAGTGTCTCTCTTGGGCGTCTCTCTCTCTAAGATCTCCTCAGCACAGTGTCAAACATGTGTGCCTCTGGACTACTGGGTTCTGGAAAGCCTTTTTCAGTAATGTCTTTGTCCAACCTAAACTCCTCAGCATCTGCTCGGAGCTCCTGAGCTTCACTAACCTGTCCCTGAGCATCAGCAGGATGCTCTGACTGGCATATTTGTTCTAATGGCACTGGAGGTGTCACAGCTTCTTGTCTCAGCTGCTGATGGTAGCACCTTACCTTTGGATTTAAATAACATTCCTCCTCAAAAGTAGGTAAAAGGGTGAATATACTGTTGAGTCACTAGTTGTACAGTTGTAAGCCTGAACAACTTTGTTTACATAGTTACTCCAATGCCCTTTCTTGTCCTCATCCAGGGTCCGCAGCATTGAAAATAAAGTGCGATTATACCTTTCAGCTGGGTTCCCCTGGGGGTGGTAGGGCCTAGCTTTTGAGTTTTCAACACCAGTGTATTTTTGCAACTGTTTAAATAAATGGTTCTTAGATTCTCTGCCCTGATTGTGATGTATTTTACCAGGAAATCTAAGCTTTAAAGCAAAGTCATTGAAAATCTTTTCTGCTGCAGTTTTGCCAGATTTGTTGCGAGTGGGGTATGCCTGGACAAACTTAGTGAAGTTGTCAATTATCACTAAAATGTACTCATACCCTCCCCTGCTTTTTTTGAGGTGAAGATAGTCTATTGAAAGCATTTGAAGCGGTGCTGTAGCAGGTACATGGCACATAGGGGCTCTACTTTGAACTGCAGGCTTTTTCTGGACGTTGCACTTACACACCTGAGTAATGAAAAACTCAATATCTTTCTGCATACCAGGCCAGTAAAACCTGTTCCTAGCCAGGTTCATGACACCATCTACCCTAAGTGACCTATCTCACAGTGAAGGTATTTGTACACTAGTTCTTTGTATTGGTCTGGGAGCATAATCTGGTCGTACAATGCTGTTTTGCGCATTAAAAGTCCTTCGTCAGATACATAAAGTCTTTTCCACCCATGTAATAGTTGTTTTAGCCTAACAGAGTTTTCGTTTGTTGATCTTTCGTCTACCAGTTTACCTATTTTCTTTAGACTAATGACATGAGTTATTGCAGGGTCCTGCAGCTGAGCTTGTAACAGTTCTTGCCTAGTGACTTTAATGGTTGGATAGTTGTCAGCAGTTATCTCATGCACATGTGGACTGCATGTTATAGCAGAGATCCAGTCCACATCTTGAGTCTTTTGTGTCTCAACAGCGTTTAGTATTGCACTAAAAACTTCAGGTGAACACTGCTCCCTGCATTTGTCCATATATGTTTCCATACTGGCTGGTGTTCGGGACAAAAAGTCGGCATCAATATTATTTTTTCCAAGTCAATATTTCAGTGTTATGTTAAAGTCAGCTAACTCAGAGACCCATCTATGTCCCGTAGCGTTTAGTTTGGCTGTACTTAAAACATAAGTCACAGGGTTGTTGTCACTATAGACGGTCACAGACGGAGCATAAAACAAATAGTCTCTGAAGCGCTCTGTAACAGCCCACTTAAGCACTAAAAAGTCAAGTTTGCCTGAATGTAGTTCATAGTTTCTCTCTGCTGGTGTCCATGAGCCATACCCAATGACTAAGTTTGCCCTCCTGTCTCTGGTAGAGAACCGCTCCAAGTCCGTCCTCTGAAGCATCAATGTGCAGAATGAACGGGTCCTCAAATCTAGGGTAGGCTATAACAGGTGGGTTAGTTAGAACATCAACAAAATAGCTCAGTGCTTCTTGGTGAGTATCAGTCCATATGATTTTTTTAGTTGGTGCATTGTGACCTGACTTGGTTGGGCAAATCTTTGGTTATGACTGAGGGTCTGGTGTTAAGTCAGCTGAGAGCAGGTCATACAGGCACTTCGCATGTCTTGAAAAGTCTTGTACATAACTCCTGTAATACCCTAAAAATCCTAACAGTTTGCGTAGTTCTTTAATGTTGGTAGGAGGGGTGTTTTTGAGCACCTGGACTGCAGATATCTCTTTATCATCCATTCTGTATCCATCAGCTGATATTATCTTGCTCACATAGCACAACTTGTTTTTGAACAAGTCACATTTGTCAGGCCTCAGTTTAATTCCCCAATCTTGCTGACGTTTGAGGACAGATCTCAAATCCTCAATGTGCTGTTCAAAGGTTTTACTGTACACTAAGACATCATCTAAGTATGGAGTACATATTTTGTCCCTAAGGCCTTCCAGGCTCTCCTCCAAGCTACGCTGAAAAGCTGAGGGCGCGTTTGTAAGGCCAAATGAATCCTGTTCCATTCGTATAGCCCCCAAGGAGTCGTAAAGGCCATATATTTCTTCGAGTCCTCATTGATTTCACCTTGATGGTAGGCTTTGCCTCGGTCTAGCACACTAAACCACATGTTACCCCCGAGTCCATCAAGTATTTCCTGGATTCGTGGTATAGGGTGCCTGTCTGGAATTGTCTTTTTGTTAAGGCCTCTATAATCAATGCAAAGTCTTAAACCTCCATCACGTTTCCTTACACACACCACTGGAGATGCATAAGATGATGTTGATTTACGAATGAAACCCGAATTCAATAAGTCCTGAATGTGAGTCTTAACCCCATCATAGAGAGCACGAGGGACTGCATTGTAGGCTTTAGCCACTGGAATGTCACAAGTCAGTTTAATGTCTACTTTTAAATTCTTGATGTAACCTACTTCATCTTTGTGTCTTGCAAAAGCACCTGACTCCTCTCTGAGCATTTCCTTAACAAGAGCTTGCTGTTCGATGGTGAGGTGATCCAAAATGACAGGTGGATCCCAGTTCATGTCTGGTAAGTTTGGTGGTTGAGTTTTCAGCTACCACAGAACCAACCTGACTTTGTTCAATGTCCACTGGTTAGCAGCAAGTTATCCTTTGTGTGCTACCTATCAGAGTCTTTGCCGGCAACACTATGTCATGCTTTGTTGTGTTTCTGACACAAATCTTAGATTTTCAGGAGGAGCATGATATGCTTAATAGCTGGCAGTCAAACCTTGTTCCCTCCTCTACTGCAAGATTTGTATCTGGCTCAAAAAGCATTTCAGTCTTTACTCTTTGGTCTGTTTTGATAGGACAGCTAATCTAGTGCAGATGGCCGCTCACACTGAGCCTGGTTCTGGTTCTGCTGGAGGTTTCTTCCTGTTAAAAGGGAGTTTTTCCTCTCCACTGTCGCTACATGCATGCTCAGTATGAGGGATTGCTGTAAAGTCAACACCAGTGACTGTCCACTGTCTCTACATGCTCATCCAGGAGGAGTGAATGCTGCAAGTCACTGACTGGATGCAATCTGCTGGGTTTCCTTAGATAGAAAAACTTTTTATCCAATTTGAATAAATAACTGAATCTGACTGAACTGTTCAATGGTTACGATTAATTGGTGGACTTGAAATCTATATGACTAGACTGAATTGATTTAGCCCATTTTAAAGTTATCCACCTTTCACACAATGCAACCGGAAACAACTCTCTATAAATTCAATTATTTTTTACCTCCGTCTTCTTCCCTCCCTGTTGGATGGAGTAAGGGGGAGTCAGGTTTAGCTTAAACCGGCTCAGTTATGGTTGAGGTCCAAACACACCCTCCATTTCTGCTACCTGTATGACCCCTTCTCTTTTCCAATGGTTATAATCAGTCTGACAGAGAGAGGTATCCCAATCCTTGTGGTTTTTAGTAGAACAATGACCATCAGTGGGCTCTACATGGACACCTATTATCAGTTAATTATTTTACTTAGTACCTCTACACATAACCCATTCTAAAAAGGCCAAACTCTAACAGTAGTTGAACCTAACCTCCCCAACAACCCACACCATTCTAAACTCTTTGTGAAGAGCCTTGAGATGACGTGTGTTGTGAATTGGTGCTATATAAATAAAACTGAATTGAATTGAATTGAATTGATTCCTTTCCTTTCTGAGCCCAAATGGAACTGGTCAAAGTTCATTTCAGTGACTTCATATGCTGATGGTCATCAGGACATTAGTACAGACAAACATCAAGCTAAGTTGGTAAGCTCTCTGTTTTAATGGTTAGCTTCTCTCACTGCTAGTAAAGGTGAGACTATTATTCAGATTAGTAAATGGAAAAAGGTATATGGCCTGCAATTGTAAAGCGCTTTATCAAGTCCAAGGACCCCAAAGCACGTTCTATCACAATCAGTCATCCATCCATTCATACATACACTGACAGTGTTAAGCTACATTGTAGCCACAGCTTTCCTGAGCAGACTGACAGAAGTAAGGCTGCCATACAATCGGTGCCACCGAACCTTCTGACAACCATCAGCTGACAAGGTGGGTAAAGTGTCTTGCCCAAGGACACAACAACTGAGATGGATAGAGCAGGGATTCGAACCGGCATGAACCTTTGCCAATGTCGCCCCCTTAGAAGCTTGTAACTCTGTACCCCACAACCTCAATGACCTGAGGGCCAGCATTCTAGAAATGTGGGATACCATGCCATTGTTGTCAAGCTTGAATTGATGCTCAAGGACATATGACTTGTTATTAGGACATTGTTGTGGTATAACCACCACTGTTGTTGGCTTTTGTTTCAATTCATTATTTGAAATGAGGAAATCACGACTGCATGCTTCTACTTAAATATGGGATGCCGTTTGTAAAGTTATAGAGTCAGAAATTGCCAGCAATATTTTGGGTAATTAACCTGTCAGAAGAAAGAACAAGTAAGGGTTCAAAATCGTAATTTAACCATGCCCACACAATTCTAAACTAAATATTTAATTAACAAGTTAAATATCGAGTTTACAAACTAAATATTTAGTTTGTAAACTAAGAATTTTAACTTGCTAATTAAATATTTTGTTTGAAATTGTGACATTTATACATGTATGAATGGCATGGTGAAAATATGACTTTGAACCCCAACTTTCTTTTTCTCTTACGACGGGCAAAATAACCCAAAATATTGCTGTTTTATTTTACTCACAGCACCCCATATGTAATATCACTGCAGCGTAAACTTTCTAGTTTTCCAAAAGACAAATATTCCTAACATTGTCTGTAAGTAGTGTGTGTGTGTGTGTGTGTGTGTGTGTGTGGGGGGGGGGGGGGGGGTTATAATATTTATATATTTAGACATTTAACTAAGTATTTTGACATTTGGCTAAATGTCTAAATATTTAGCACCCAACATATCTCAGGGTAAATGTCACAAAATTGTGCTGCCAACTTTTGAGAGTATAATTTTACGATAGGCAGACCTACAGTGTGTCAGTATTAAACAGGTGAGGTCCATCAAACTGAATCACTGAACAGAAGTAAAAGGTTTTATTTCTGTTTTATCCAAAACAAACGTTTCCACATGCTGCGTATTTTCGACAGCTTGAGGCCATACACCAGAGGGTTGAACAGCGGCTGACATGTTATATAGTAGAGTGACAACAATACTTTTATAACATCAGGAACACTGGTCACGTTAAACCTGCTCTGCAACACCTCAAAGCAAATACCAAATGAGAAGTTAATCAGAGAAGCCAGGTGAGGAGTGCAGGTACTGACCGCTTTCTGCCGGGTCTGTTTGGACCCAGAAAAACACACGTTCAGGATTCTCATATAGGTGTAGAGAAATATAGTAAATGGAATAAAAACAGTGAGACCAGCGCTAATTAGTCCATAGATGTTGTTGACTGTAACATCAAAGCAGGCCAGTTTAACTATTGAATAGTTGTCGCAGTACATTTTGTTAATGACGTTTCCACAGAGCTTCAGAGTGAAACTCAAGGACGTTGTCGTAGTAACCACTAAAAAGCCAGTTATCCAGGCTGCTGCAATTAAAATTGCAACTTTCTTCAGGGGCATCAGTGAATGATACTGCAGAGGATGACAGATGGCCAGGTATCGGTCATAAGACATGACGGCTAGATTATAAAACTCTGCAGCTGCATAAGTGTAAAGACAGAAAATCTGTGAGAAACAGAGCGGAACAGAAACTGTGTGAACATCTGAGAGGATCTGAACCAGCAGGAAGGGAAACAGGCCTGAGCTGCCATACAGTTCAGTCACAAACAGGCTGCACAGAAATATGTACATAGGTTCATGTAAGCTCCTGTTCACACAGATCACCACAATCAGCAGAATATTAGAACCAAGGATTAAAATATACAAAAACAGCACAAGCATAAATATGAAGTATTTCAACTGTTTGATATCAAAATAAGCACTAAGAGTGAAATGAGAAACCTGTGTTGAGTTCATCATGGTGCTCCTTCTGCTTCATAAAGTATGAAATATGTGTTCAAGAACAACTCACGTAGGTTAGACACTAATGTTACTTTTTCCTGGAGACTTTACCCCTGAAATGTGATCATTGATATTTGTCAGGGTTCAGATGAAGAAACAAATGAACAGCAAGAAGTTAAATTCATCACATTATTTCACCGACACAGTGAGCTCTTTCGAACTGAACTTTAAACCTTCCTCTGGTGCTTTTAAACATTTCAGTGACCTCCCACATCAACAGGCTGATGTCATCATCAAATGGATGCTTGTTTCTGGTCGCTATGATAGTCAGCAGAGAAACTAATTCAAAACAGGAAAAGCAGGAAAACATTTACGAAAACTTATGAAACTGTAAGAATGTGCAACTTGTAGTTTATAATTGCAAGGTAATCAACTAACACTAGCTTTAACCAGCAATCAGCTGACAAAGCAAAGGGCACAAAGTAAGTTGAAAAAAATAAAAGCAAGGAGTAAAGCATGCAGAAATCCAAGGAAAAACTAACTCTACAAACACTGGAGTACATTTTATGCACCAGGCAACTAAATATAAACAAAAACTAGAACATTCTCAAAACCCACAAACCCTACAACACCACCACCCTCCACAACCAAGAAAATACAGGAGTAGAAACCAGACAAAACACTCGATGCATTTTTCTGGGACCCCTTTAGATACTGGGCATAGAGGGGCTTCATCCAGGCCTCCCTCGCCTAACAAGGGAAAATCCACAATTCTCATTTGGCTGATGAGTGCCTGGTGTCTGTGGCTTAGCTCCTGCGACATCAGTCATGATTATTTCCATTATGAACTATATGACAAACAAGCCTGCAAGACCTTAGTGTTCTGATTTCTGGTGCACTAAATGAGCAAAGGAGATATTTAATATTATGTTAGTTAAGAGAAATAATCCATTCCTAAAAGGATCAGATGTGAGAAGTGAACCTTCACCAAGCACAGGTGTGTTTATGAATAGAAACAGCCTGGTCTCTCTTTTACCCTGGAGCTGCCCACAGCTTGCTTCTTTGACATGGTTCCAACAAGTTTTTTTCTAATTTCAAAACTGTCCTTAGCCCTTCTCACACCAGATTTTGGACACAATGACTCAGTGACTGTAGGGGACTGTGGTCAAGTGGGACACAGAAATATAAAGTTGAATGTCATCAGCATATACGTGTACTTTAAAAAAAAATTTCAATATTGCACAAAAGTGCAATATTTTTGCCAGTTATTTCAGAAAGTAAAATGGTTATTTTATAAACATTCGTTCCACATAGAGTAAATGTTTCAAGCTTTTATTCCTTGTTATTTTGATGCTTATGGCTTACAGGCAGGGCTTGACATTAACACCCGCCAAATGCAGGTGAATTTTAGCAGTGGCGGGTAACACAGCCACTCCGACTAGCCACTTTGGCGGGTTGAATACAGTCTTTAATTGCAGTTTTCTCAAATGGGATCCGAAATAATAAGCAAGTTGAGATGCGACACTACAACTCCCATGAGCACTGCCTGCGTATAGTGTTTGCTCTCTGGTCCGTTCATGAACACCGTCGCTTTAGACAGACGGTCCCTGTGGAGAACACAGTTGTGAAGCGGTGGGGCGTTAATGTGGAGGCAATGTTTCTACTTTGTTCACCGCCAGTGTTGCCAAATCCGCTTATTATAAGCGACTTTGGGCTTGTTTTACTCTAAGGTCGCTTGCAAATCTCGTGGGTTGTAGTTTTGTGGGCTTGTTTTTGAACGTGAAGTTTGGGCTTGGCATTCCTTCTGAGTGAAACCCCTTCATTATCTCCCAGCTCCCACAATAAAGCAAAACACAAGTGGTAGATAGTTTGTCCCAGGGGCGTTTTTAGGGTCTCAAAATATTGGGGGCTTTAGCCCAAATCCAAAATATTTACATTTCAATAAGACAATTTATAGGTATTTAAAATAATATAGAACATACTGTACCAGTTCTCTGTCTCGGCTGGTTCTAGACTGAATGTAAATTATTGTGAATCAAACAAAAAATAATGCAATAATTTTACTTTTTTTTAACTACGCGCCTGGTTTGTCCTTTCCACGTCACTGTTTCCTGGTTATAGCTCCCACCAGAGTTGACGGCACACCCTGAACACACTCCCGCTAGAGCCCAGAGTGACAGGGTAACGAGTGATGAGACAGCGTCAGAATGAGATGCAGTAAATGGGAAAAATGTTAATACAAAGTGGGAGAAAAAGAGCACACTGCAAGACAGGGGCCCTGTCCCAATACCCGCACTTCCACCCTTGTGTCCCTGAATTGCGCGTTCCAGTTGATGGGTTCGAGTCCGTAGTGTGACATAATTCTCCAGAGTGGTCCTTAGCCCTACCCCCTTTGTGCCCTCAATCCGCACTTCGGCGAAGCCCGCATCTAAGTGGACTTCGCCGAAGTATATTATCCGCAATTCACTGCTGCAGATGACGTTCTGTGCAAAAACCAATCACAACCGTCAACGTAACCAGCCATCAAATCAGAATAATAAGAACTGTGTAAACTTTAGACAGCAAGCAGACAAATATATTTTTACTGGTTTTTCAGGCTCAACATTGTAAGAAACCAGTGGGTTCAGAGTGATTCTGGGCCAGTAGATCATAACACTGAAGTTACCTTTCAAACAAACACTGGAGCAGCGAGAGTCTGGTGTATAAACCTACGTCACTTCCTGCATTTCTTCTCCTCAAAACAATTGCTTGTTGCAGTTTTAAATAGTTTTTTTTAGCAGCAAGACTGTGAAAACAGCGCTGGTTCCCGCCCTTTTTGATGTTGCTGTTACGTTGCAGAGGTGCAAATGGATGACGTCACCTCTACTGTCCCAATTCTCCAATTTTGCAGCTTGTAACCTGCGCACTTCAACCCCTTCATGTACTTGTACAAAGTAAACACTTCATAGAGGGGCGTAGGGTGTAGTGTGGGAATTGGGACAGGGCACCAGTCATTCAGGCTGAGGGTATGACAGGGGAATGGCATGAGTCTAGATCCACTCAAAGAGTCACTTGACATTGAATATTAAGGGAGGAGAATATATGAGAAGGAGGCGTCACATAGCACCAGTGCCCCAAGCCCAGACGACCAAAATCCAGCAAATAACACCAGGAACAAAGCTCTGGACCGCCCCTGGCCCTGAAAAGATTCATACTAAGTGGATAGACAAACTGATGGTTTTCCATGAATGTCTAGCAGCACAAGGGATCCATCCAGAGTGCTTAATGTTGGACAATCAAGATCATAAAGGACCCCCAGAAAGGGACTATGCCATCCAACTACCGACCAGTAACATGTCTCTGCATTACACAGAAGCTCCTGTCAGGCATTATAGGATCAAATAAGGGAACTGGCAGGAACACATAAGCAGCCAACCAATAGCTACTGGTTGGTAGAGCAGTCACTCAAGACCAGGCATTATAACTTCTCCATTGACTGTATTGACTACAGGAAAACATATGACTTGATGCACACATGGATCCTGAAAAACCTAGAACTATACAGCATGACCAGGACACAAAGAGCCCTAGCAGACAGCTCAATGGATAGCATTGATGATGGTGATAAGCTCAAAGTCTCTGGGGTTAAAGGGTCTCCTTGCCATCACCCTAATCTTCAGCTCCCTCCACACATTCTCTGTCAGAGTCAAGTCAGGATTCTGACTGGACCGCTCCAACACATCAATATTACTTCATGGTCAAATTAAAAGATTTAAACCTATGAATATTTTTGGGATTAACTGTATTTGTACATAGATACAGAAAGACAGGCAGACAGAGATTTTGTACTTTTATTGTAGTTTTACTTGAAAAATTAAAAATATTTAATTTATGTGTTTTCAAATTACTTTGTGATCAATAATGAAACAGTTTGATTAGAACAATGGTGTTATTTCATTTCAACAAATTCTTTACCTAAAGCCTGGAGCCTGCATGCTTTACATTCATTATTTCTCTGGAGTCACATATTTGTATGCTCAGGTAATCAAATCTGATGATTTACTATATATAAATGTAAAGAAAACAGTGATTCTTTTAAATTTATGTCAAAAGGTCAAAGGTTAGTTTCTGCAAATATTTGCTATGTTATTTATGTTTCCTAAAAAAGTTTCTTGTGTGAACACTACTCATGTTAAATCTGCTCTGCAAAATTTCAAAGGAAACACCAAAAGAGAAGTTGATTATTGAAGCAATGTGAGGAGTACAGGTACTGACAGCTTTCTGCCGGGTCTGTTTGGACCCAGAAAAACACACCTTCAGGATCCTCATGTAGGTGTAGAGAATTACAGACACAGGACCACAGACTGTGAGAAAAGTCATAACAAGTTCATAGATGTTATTGACTCTGGGGTCGTTACAGGCCAGTTTTATGATGGAGTTATTGCCACAGTAGATCTTATGAATGACGTTCCCACAGAGCTGCAGAGAGGAGCTCAAAAAGGTTGTGCCACCAACAGCTAAAATAGGAGGTAACCATGTGATGGATACCAGAAAGACCATTCTCCCTGAAGTCATCAATGTGTTATACTGAAGAGGATGGCAGATAGCAACAAATCTGTCATAAGACATGATGGCTAAGTTAGTAAACTCTACACTTCCATAGGTATAAACACAGAAAATCTGCAGAAAACAAAGAGGAGCAGCAACGATGTGAACATCTGAGAGGATCTGAACCAGCAGGAAGGGAAACAAGCCTGAGCTGCCATACAGTTCATTCACAAACAGGCTGCACAGAAACATGTACATAGGTTCATGTAAGCTCCTGTTCACACAGATCACCACGATCAGCAGAACATTAGAACCAACGATCAGAACATACAGACACAGGACAAGGATGAAAGAGAAGTATCTTAACAAACCAGTGTCCACGTAGACACTAAGAGTAAAATATAAAACTTGTGTGGAATTAATTTTCATCCTGGTTTTAGTTTATAATACAATCATAAAGGAAAGTCAGTGAATAAACTAATAACCTCAACAACTGATTCATTTCTGTAAGAACTTAAGGAGTAGAATAACAATTAAATTTCCCCTAAAGAACGAAGAAATCAAGAAGGTAACTATAGAAACACCTCACAGCTACCACCAGCAACAGGTCAAGACAGTGTGCGACTCATGGTACAACTCCTGATCTCAACTCTGCTTCTGCTTCTCTTAAAGAGTCCCGACAGAGAGACCACCCACAGCAACACACCTCATGACTAAATATTCAGTTAACATTTGACAATTCGAAGGAGGATTCTGGGATTGGCAGCTATCAGAAGAACGACACTTGCCTGACTGCACTGTGTCAAGTTTAGAGGAGGGATGATACTGGAGGGCATTTAAATTAAATTTTTAGGAATGTTAACTTCCAAAAATAAAATATATAAAATGTATGTGACAAATAAATACATTCATGAGAGGCGTTCACTTCATGGTGTTGTGGTGCCTAAATAACCATTTGGTCTGTTAAGTATTGTCCTGGGAATACCAGCCCAATATGGTGGTGGCAATAGGACAAAAGTTGAAAGAGGGATTCAAGCACTGGCATTATTGAACAGGTAACTCTGCAAACATACAGAATAAATTCACAACAACTTCTCTTTGAAATAAAATTATTTACAGAAACCATTCAACTGCAAGTTTAACATATTTCAGTTCATAAACTCTTCAACTAAAAGTATCAAGCAAAATGAAAGAATAAAGAAAACAAACTATATACAAGTGAAGGAACAAGAAAACCAGTAACATTATGCTATCATAGGACAGGTAAATGTAGAATTATGTTTAATGGTGCGCTCAGACTGACTGTGAATAAAGTGATAAGAGCGAGTGATTTACATGTTAACCCTATGTAGAGGCGGGTTCAGGAGCGAAGCGATGCAAATGGCGCAATTAGGGCGAATGGAGCGAATGGAGCAACTCTTTGGAGTTGAAAAATCTGAACTGTTCTATGGGATCGCAAATCAATCAGTACAGTCCCTGCTAATAATTAATGGAAAACGATACCTACAATCCACAAACATCACATACATAAAAAGATTCATGAACACATAGGATGAAGGAAGGTTTGCTATGAGAGGTTTGTGGGTGGCTTTGAAATTTTGTCCTGAAAAGGACTGGTTAATAAGGCACGCATGAAGTTGTGAAGCACACATGTGGCTTTCACACACAGCTTTCAACTGAGCTGAGATTTATTTACTCATCGAAGACAGATGGACATGTATTCTGCAGCGGGGATACAGCGCCTGTAGTTGGTGTCCCAGAGGCTGATTCGTCCCCCAACGCGAGGCAGCAGGTCCCCAAACTGGGTTCTGGATAGGCAGAAGTACCGCTGAAAGTGACCGTCATCCAGACGCTGCTAGTGGAGTAGGTGGTGGTACTCTCCAAACTGGTTCCGTCTCTGGAGAATCTGGCGAACCCAGAGAGGTCGACGACAGCGCCGTTGTTCGTCTTTCCATAAATAAAGCACCGTGATTCACTCCGTAAAATCCATGTTGAGTTGAAACCGGCAAGCAGCAGATAGAAGCTCCTCCTATTCGATGGCGCGGTGAAGGGAGTGGAGCGAGTGGAGCGTTGTCAGCTGTTGACCACGCAAATTGCTGGCGAAATGTCAGGAAGGCGACAGCACACGAATGAGGCGAAACATTTGTTGGAATCGCGGTCGGTCGGAACACACCATTAGAAACAGGAATAACCTAAGAAACTTGGAAATTAGGTTAAATTAGTTTTACAACTAAATAAGAATAATTGGCATGTCTTCAAACCACCAGTCACACTGTAAAATCAGAAGAGTAGATAAAATATGATTTTAATAAAATAATATTTTAAAGAATGATTTGCTGAAATAGAAATCTACTGTATTGGATCATTGATTCTTAAAATTGTTTAATTTTACCTTCCTTATCTTAGTGAAATTATATTTAAGGAAATATTATGTTAGTGTCGGGGTCTGGGAGATCCTGTCTTGTTTTTTCCTGCTACTTACTGTGCTTAACCTCTAGATGCCGCCAGAGCTCCTGTGGTGAGAGGGTAACAGGTGTAGCTCATTATCATCATCAGGAGGATTATATGAGGAGCAGGTTGCCAGCACTTCAGCGCCTGAGTGTTTGGCAATTGTGGTAACTCTAACCGACCAGACCTATTGGTATCCTCCCTGAGAGACCAAAGTTTCTTACCTCCTTGTCTTTGCTCCTTCTCAGGTGAACTTCCTCGTCCTGGTTCCTGTTCCAGTCACTCTCTGTCAAGTTTAAAGATTCAAGGACTCAAAGAATCCTCTCTCGGATCAAGCTCCAGCTGGCAGCCGCTAAGCTCCTCGTCTCCTCGGCCTCAGGCATAAGCGAACCCTGCTCACCCTCCAATGTTCCTCATCAATGAGCTGCAAGTACTGGCATTTAGTGCTCACCATCTGCTGTATGAAAACAGCCCTCACCCAAACCTCCACCTGTACAAGTATCACCTACCTTGGATTAAGAAAGATTTCCACTCGGCAATCCATCAACCTCACTCCCAGAATCCACATCACTTTCTCCCTGGCGGATCCTCATCTCCAACCCTGTAAGCAAAACCCGCCTTTCAGTATTACGAAATATCATCCAGAAAATATCATACTTGCTTGATCCTCCTTCTCTGTGCAGCGGTGTGTTTCCAGTCCCGGGTCCAGCTCCATAATCCATTCGGGTTAAAAATAAACTTAAACTTTTTCTCTGCCTTCTGGGTGTTAATCTGCATGTGGGTCAAATCCGTCAACAAAACAATGACAGTTAGATTAGAAACCAATAACCTTTTTCGTTAATTGATTATAACATTTTAACTAGCCATCACACGGAGTAATGAACTATGGAAATGGGGAACATCTATGTACTCTCATAAGATGGCGATGAGTCGAATGTAAACATTTGACCATTTTGGCTCTAGCATTAGTTGTTGCAATTTTAGCTCACAAAGGAAAGCTTATAGCTTGTTCACCTCCTTTAAAGTCAAACATGTTTCGTTTACTACTGCGGCGCTTTATGGCCAATCTGTGTTTAAAACCACCCATTAAAGGTGGCTGTAGTTATATTAATAAGCAAATTTTCTATCAGTACTTCAGACAAATTTTGTTTTCAGAGAGCTAAAGCAGAGAAATATGTGAATGTGAGCAAAGAGCGCTAGATAGAAAAGGCCAGGTTGCAAATGCTACAAGATTACATTATTATGCTAACTGGCCCATATCAGGATTATCTATACTTTAAAGACAAAAACTTAATTGATAAATGTGAATTAGCTTACGTTGTAAATCCTGAATTCATAAACATAGATTTTGTTCAGTTTTAACCTGTGTGAACTGAACTTAGAACTAGTTCTTCAGACAAGTGAACTTGTGCACCACGACTGACCCCTTGGTAGTATTAGTTCCCTTATTTTTTTCACTCTGCTGTTTCAGTGGATGGCCACTTCCTGTTCCAAAATGGCTGTCAACCAGTGCACAAAAAAGCTCTGCAAAAACACGGATGAACGAGTTTGGTGTGGAAAAATTGGACTGGCTTGCAGAGAGCCCTGATCTCATCCCGACAGAAAAGCTTTGGGATGAATTCGAGTGGAGACTCCAAGCCAGACCTTCTCACCCAACATCAGTGTCTGACCTCACAAATCTAATTCTGGGAGAATGATCAAAAATACCCACAAACACAGTTCTAAACCTTGTGGAATGCTCTCCAAGAAGAATTGAAGCTGTTATTGCTGGGATGTCTCTCAAGTTGAGATGTGTGAGGACAAATGAGTAAAACCTTTGGCATTATAGTGTGTTTTGAGTGTCAGATTATGCTACTGCATTAAATGATTGATTAATTTTAACCTTTTTTACACCTCTCTACCAGGATACCAAAAAGTGGAGCACACTGCATGATACAGCAATAAATCTGTACTTATTGTGGCTCGGATGTAAAATGAACCACAGTTTGTTGTGGAAAGAGACACACACTGGCCAAGGAAGATGGAGGGTCTTACAGTCAGGCATTGAAATTCAAGACTATTCTAATAAGATGATGACTAAACAAAGGCAGGTTTGACCACAGGCAGTGGAAGACAATACAATATTGAACTAGGAGCTTCACAAAAAAAAAAGATTAACTCAGTGACTTTAGTTTGAGAAAGCCAAGAACAAAGGCCAGCCTACAGACTATAGTCTGTGAGTACAAATGCAACCACCATGAAATTTAGTGCCAAACATCATGAGCTGTGGCTCACATACAACTTTTAGTGACCATAAAAGTGGAATGTGGGAGCAATTTAGAGTTGTGTTCCTGGGAGCCCTTTATCTAGATGAGTCAGGTTCTCATGGAACATTTGTCTAAAGCTTCTTGTACTTCTGCAGTGTTTAAGGTCAAGGGTTTTATAATTCCTCCAGGTACCGACAGACGCAAGTGGTTTTCTTAACTGATGAATTTATGGAATCCATCTTGGTCTAGATTCAAAACACACCGTGAAAACTAAAACACAGAAAAGACAATAATTAGCTTGATTAAAATAAAGACAACTAGCGAATAAACTACTTTACAGCATAAAAACAGACAAAAGACCTCGTTGGCTGAGTACCGAGTAAGGAATTAGGAGAAAACTTGTTTTCTTCTTGGTTTTGCTTCCTTTCTTAAACCTTTCTGTCCATGCACAGAAACTTGTAGAAATAGATATGTGGCAGTTACACTCCCACCAAATCTCACACTCTTAACAGTGAGATTTCCATAACACAAATTCAAACTGACACAGAGTCTGAACAGCAAAAATAAATAAAATAAACATTACTCTGTTTCTAGCAAAACAATAACCTTATGTATAGGTCGTTCTAATGAAACTGTTTTCGCCACTAGTTTATCATTTTTGTTAGATGTCCTCTCGCTAACTAGGAGTCTAACCTTTCTCACTTTATTATCTGCTCCAGGATAGACAGCTGTGACTTTAGCTAGCTTCCATTCGTTACGTGGTGCAAGCTCTTCTTGTAGAAGCACTATATCATTTATCTGAAGATCTCTTCTGTGTGCAGTCCACTTCTGTCTTGGTTGCAAGTTCAGTAAATATTCTCTCCTCCAACGGATCCAAAACTTTTTGGCCAAATATTGTACTCTTCTCCATCTATTTTGAAGATACAAATCTTCTTTCATGAACTCTCCCGGTGGAGGTTGAACAATGGTTGACTTCATAGTTAGGATGTGGTTAGGTTTGGTAGGCGGTTCGGAACCTGTAGGATCATTCAAATATTCCACAGAGAGTGGCCTGCTGTTGAAAATTGCCATAACTTTGTACAAAAAAGTTCTCAAAGATGTAGTGTCGAGTCTCTTCATTGAATGGTCGAGAACAGCTGAAAGAATACTACGGATTGTCCTTATCTGCCTTTCCCACACTCCGACCATGTGGCTAGCTGATGGGGGGTTCATGAGAAATTCACATCCAAGTACTTTTACTTTTTCCTGATCCATATCCTTTAAGAGATTAGCAAACTCTCTCTGGGCACCAACAAAATCGGTTCCTCTGTCACATCTTAGTTGCCGAACATTACCTCTGATTGCAATAAGCGCTCGCAAAGCATTGAGGAATGCATCTGTGCTTAGGTCGTCTACTACTTCAATATGTATGGCTCGTGAACATAGACACGTAAGTATGAGCCCATACCTCTTGAGCTCTTTCCATCCATCTTTGATGAAAATCGGACCAAAACAATCCATGCCTACATAGGTGAAGGGTGGTGTAGGTTCTGTCCGGTCTACTGGTAAATCTCCCATGCTTTGAGACTCTGTTTTCCATTTGTACTTGCGGCACTTGACACACTTGAAGATGTATGATGAAACTGCACAGCTGCTTCCAAGTATCCACCAACCGTTAGCTCGCAGTTCATTCATAGTTATTCCACAACCTTGGTGCTGAACCTTAAAGTGAAAATGTCTTATCAATAAAGTTGAAATATAACTGTCCTTTGGGAGTACTGCTGGATGCTTCACGTGTGGATGTAACACTGCTTGACTCAAGCGTCTGCCGACTCTGAGTACGCCTTCCTCATCTAAAAATGGACTTAGCTTGTACAGTTCATGGTTTTTGGTCTTGGAAACTGTTTTCTTTGATTTCAGACTGTTTATTGCTTCAGCAAAAGCTTTCTGTTGAACAAGTTTAATGACGAACAGTTCTGTTTCTCTTTTCTCTTCTAAACTTGTTCCCTTTTCACTCTTCTGTACTTCACCCTTAAATTCCTTGACCTTTTTCCTCAAGACTGCAAGTGCTCTGATCAATCTGGACCATTCTGAGAACTTCTCAAATCTATCAAGAATAGTTAACTCTTCTTTAGCCTCTGTAGTACAGAAAAAGACTTTGCAAATTTCCGGGTCATTTCCTTTGGTCTCTCCCACCTTGACATCTCTATCAGGTAGGTTCCTTTCCCAGAGAAAGGCTGGTCCTGTGAACCAATCGAGGACTTTAGTTGTTCTGCTGTTAAACCTCTAGAGGCATAGTTTGCAGGGTTATGCTCTGACGTAACATATGCCCATTGCTCTGGTTGTGTGCTTGATTTTATTCTTTGAATGCGATTAGCTACGAACACTTGAAATCTTCTGGCGTCATTATTAATGTAGCTAAGAACGACGGTTGAGTCTGTCCAGAAGAACTCTTGCATGTCCGGGATTTCAAGCTCTTTGAGTAAATCACTATCTCTAACAGCAACAACTGCTGCTGAAAGCTTGAGTCGAGGGATAGTTGTGACACTAGAAGGTGTGACTCTTGACTTGGCCATTACCAAACAACAATGGACTTGGTCTGTTTGGCTAATGACTTGCAGGTACGTACATGCACCATATCCATTGACGCTGGCGTCTGCAAAGTGATGTAACTCGTAGCTTTTGACTTGTCCAAAATCACATTGAACAAAACATCTTTGGACCTGTATGTCAGCTAAACCAGAAAGATCCTTGCACCAATCCACTCCCAGAGCTCTTTCAATGTGTGGCAAACTAAGAGACATATCCAGGTCCTTAACTGTGGTACGCTCTTCAACTGGAATAGTGGACATAACACTCTCACTATTGGACACAAACTTGTGAAGTCTTAACTTCCCTGTAGAGCACAGCTCTCTTGAGTCTTTGATAAGTTGAATGGCTTCACTCTCAGTAGAAACGCTTGCTAAGTCATCATCAACATAAAAGTCTCTCTGTATGAAGCATATTGCATTCTCTGGAAAGCTATCTTCACCTTGGGCCGCAAGGTGTTTCAAACTGAAGTTGGCACTGCCTGGAGAAGACGCCTCTCCAAAAAGATTAACTTTCATTTGGTAGACTGATGGTGTCACTTCCAAGTCTCCCTTGTCCCACCAAAGAAACCTTAAATAATCCTGATCTTCCTTTGTGACGTGGAATTGGTGAAACATTCGTTCTATATCACACATGAATGCGACAGAACTTTTACGAAAACAACAAAGAACACCCACCAAAGCATTTGTCAGGTCAGGACCGATTAACAGATGGTCGTTGAGAGAGGTATCTTGGTATTTGGCAGAGGCATCAAATACAACTCTGATCTTCCCTGGTTTATGTGGGTGATAGACCCCATGGTGTGGAATATACCAGACAGGGCTGTTGTCTATTTCTTCATCAGGGACCTTTTCTGTGTAACCTCTTGAGATTATGTCGTTCATAAAATTTGTGTGTTCAATGTAGTATGATTTGTCTTTCTTAAGTCTCTTTTCTAGACACTTCAGACGATGAAATGCACACATTTTGTTGTTAGGTAACTTGGGTCTGCCATCTCGAAATGGTAATGGCATCTCAGTGACCTCTTTCATTTCTCTTGATGTTCCCTCTAAGTTTGGCAAGAAACTTCAAATCTTGCGAGATAGGATCATCATCAACTGCCTTTTCAGAGAAATCTGCCTCTAGTGCCTTGACAATATCTGAAGGAATAACATATCTTACCTTTGTTCTGTTCCCATAATGAACACTTTTCTGAAGCGTAACAGAAAGCTTGAGTTCTGGAATGACACTCTTGACGATAATGCGGTGACTGATTTCAATTGCTTCTCCGTAGTTCAAACAGGGGTTACTTTGTCCGACGATACTCCAACCAAGATCTGTGCACTGAGCATATGGTTCATCTTTTTTGCATGAGACAATTTCCCTTGGAAGTAGAGCTTGTGAGCAGTTGTATTCAATCAATAATCCTACTTCACAATCTTGCAAAGGTGCGATTTCTGATTGTAAGTGTTCCAAATGTGACCAAGCTTTGGCTGTTTCGTTAGTTGGAATGTGAGCTTTGTTAGCTGGAATAAACTCTGATGTATAAGTTGGAGGTAAAGTTATCTTCTTACTCAAGTTAAACCCACGAACTTGGAGATCTTGAAGTCTGCAAGACTGAACAACTGTGGTCATAGTAGACAACTCTAATCTGACAGGTTCTTGGTTTATTCCAAGTGAATCTGCAACTTCACTTAGTACAAAGGTAGTGTCACTTTGCGAGTCCAGTAAGGCATATACAAGGACTTCTTTAGGCTTAGCTGTAGATGACAGCCACACAGGAATGATTGCAGCTGTTTGTGTGTTGTTTTCTTTGCTTACAACTCTGTTTGTCATAGCCGAGGCTATAACTTGCTCTTGAACTTCATTGTTCTGACAGTATTTGTGTTCAACTTATCTGTTTGTTTATTTCCTTCCTTAGTTTTGACTCTATCTTCATGAAGACAAGTAGCCTTTTGCTGCACTTCTCACAAATGTTGTGGCTGGTACAGTTCCTCAAATAGTGACCTAATTTAAGACTACCAAAACACAACTTTTCTGACTGAATGAACTTAACTCTGTCTGCCACAGCTTTCTCCAGAAAACTTATGCATTTGTGTAGATTGTGCTTGGGATTTTACACAATATGCATGTTAGTGGTATCCTTTCTTGGGAAATTGTCATCAGTGTTTTAGCTCCAACTTGTCTCTGTCTTGTGGGCTTTGGCTTTTCTGCTTTATCAGACTCACCTTGCTTCAGTGACTGCAGTGATGTAACCGGGTTACACGCAATCTTAGCTTCTCTTGTTAGAAATGCAACAAATTGGCTAAAGGTGGGAAACTGAATTGTTTGTTCTTCTATTTCCATGACCTTACGGTTCCAGCTAGCAGCAAGCCAATCTGGAAGCTTGGAAAGAATCTTTCTGTTCTCATTGCAGTCATTAAGAATCTCCAAGGACTTCAGATGAACCATTGCCACTTCACAACTACGCAAGAAATCTGCAAAGTCTCGGAGCTCAAAACTGTCCTTTGAGGTCATCTTTGGCCATGCTTGTAACTTATCGCTGTAAGCCTTTGCAATTGTGAATGGGTTTCCCTATCTTTTGTCAAGAATTGTTCATACTGCAGCATATGTGGATTCTGTTCCAAGCAGGAAGTATCCTTCAAGTGCGTTCTTAACTTGTCCACTCACATATCTCCTAAGGTAGAATATTTTCTCCTTATCCGGGATGTTCTTTTGGTCAATCAGGGTTTCAAATGAATGTTTCCAGTCGCTGTACCTTATGGGATCCCCACTAAACACTGCAGGCTCAGGAACGGGATTGAGATGGGTTCCTAGATAACTTTGTTACCTCTGAACCCGAGAAGGGTCTGGGGTCATAAAGCACAGACTCTTTGAAGTTGAGATAAAACTGTCATGTTTGGTATAAATACTGTGTGTAAATGTTGATCAGGGCTCTGTTTCCCTGACTAACCTCAGTGTCAGGGTCTTCAAACGCTGAATGCCTTTGAATAAAACTTATTGAGACAAAGTCCGGATTTTCTCTTGTTATGAGTCAACTTCTACCCACTTTGATAAGAAAATTCCACAACATGGCCATAGCTTGTGGTGCAACTTGTTAAAGCAGAGATGGGAAATCTACATGTGTATCACCTATAACTTCTGTGTTGATTTTTGTTACATCTACCCTGTGTTATTCTTTAACAGTTCTCTGGTCAAACACCTGCATTCTCGCTTGTGCTGCTTTAAGATCTTTAACCGTTTCCAAGTGCTTAATCTTTCTTTTATTTTCTGCTCTCTGCAGATCTGCATACTCTTCTTCTTGCTGAGCCCTTAACTTAACTTCCTCTGCTTCTAGTTGCATCCTCAGCATAACTTCTTCTGCTTCTCTCTCTAAGCGCATTTGTTTGACCAGTGCTTCTCATTCTACGGCCTTTTTCCTAACCTCTGCTTCAAATTTAGCAATTTCTTGCTGTTCCCTTTCTTGTTCTTGTAACACTGTAAGAACAGCTTGACTTGCAGCTGCTTCTGCTGCTGCTTCTTGAAGTTTAACGAAGGATCTGCTTGAATGCTCAGACTGTTTCCTACTTGTGTTAAAGAAGCTCAACTTGCTGTTTGTTGTCTGAAAGAAGGAGCCTGCATCTGGCCAATCTTGATCCTCTTCTTCTTTCTCATCTAATTGATCGGTCACTTTCTTGACAATGAGGTTTGAGATTTCCACACAGATCTACTCTGCGGCGTGTTGCTTGATCCGGTGGTGTAAACGTACGTAATTCTTCATATACCTTTGTAACATCTGCACGAAGACCTGTAACATCACCAATAATGTCCTTAAGTAAGTCTTCACTTAATGAGTCTGATTGAGACAGGGGGTGCTTGGATGATTTGGCACGTGTTCTCCACTTTTCATAGTTATAGTTGAACTTTGCTGGAGCACCTTGAACCCTCTTCTCCTGCATTTCTCTTCCTTTCTCTGTGAGCGTTTTCACTCTCTGACTTCTTCTTAGTTGTCTTTGCTTTTGCTGTTCATTAGGAACAGTAGCTTGTTCTTCAGACTGCAACTGAGGGTCTGCACTAACTTCATGCTCAACAGAGAAGTCACCTGGCTCAGTCATAGTAATGGCTTTTAACTTAAAGTGAACTACGTCTAATGTAAACTGAATGTTATCTTCAAACTGCAAATAAGCTCCTTGAAAATATAAATCTCTTATAAAGGGTTGTAATAAAAGTAGAATATAAACTATAATACCTTATTAGCTTAATAAAGAATAAACTTTAAGAGTAGCTTAGTAGAGTAACTTAAAGAGCTATTATGTCAACTTAAATATTCCCAAAATATTTCCAAATGTTACTTAATCAGATTTCAAAACGTTCTAACAGTATACAACATTAATTCGACTGTTACCAAAGTCTAAATATGAAATAAAATAAGATTATTACATACTCTCACAGTATGTGCCTTTAAACTTAAAACTTGGGATTAGCTTGAAAGCAGAAAACAGGTACCTTCTTTATTTACTGTTCAATTAGTCAACCTTTAAACTTGTACCCTTTACTTAGACAAACTCTTAACTTCTGAGTGTTTCCAAGTTACTTATGGCCTTATCTTAAATGATAGTCCTCAATCACATGCCTTTGGTCCCATGCGCTCCTGGCGCAAGGTAAGTTTATTTATATAGTGCTTTTCAGCAACGAGACACTCAAAGCGCTGTACATACAATTACAAAGCAAATAAACACAGACACAGAAAATCAAATCAAATGATAAAATCAAACAACAGAGGTAATTAAAAAATATATATATAAAATAAAGAGAATAGAATGATGGACAAGAAAATGAAAGGAAAACTGGACTGAAAACGTAACTAATAATGTTTATATGGCCCAGTCAAAGGCCACTCTAAACAAATACGTTTTTAACCTTGATTTAAAGCAACTTGGGGTTTCGGTGCTTTTCCAGTTTTCTGGGAGTTTATTCCAGGTTAGTGGAGCATAAGAACTAAAAGCTGCTTCTTCATGTTTGGTTCTGGTTCTGCAGAGTAGATTTGAGCCAGAAGACCTGAGAGGTCTGGGTGGTTGATCCACTGACAACAGGTCTGTAATGTATTTTGGTGCTAAGCCATTCAGTGATTTATAGACTAACAGAAGTATTTTAAAGTCTATTCTCTGAGCTACAGGGAGCCAGTGTAGGGACTTTAGAACCGGGCTGATGTTCTCCACTTTCTTAGTTCTAGTGAGGACGTGGGCAGCAGCGTTCTGGATCAACTGCAGCTGTCTGATCCACTTTTTAGGCAGACCTGTGAAGACACCGTTGCAGTAATCAATTCTACTGTAGCCCACCTATACCCATCTAAAGTAGGTAGGGGCCCCTGAGTTCGTTAAACCAATTAACTTGACTTACAACTCGTAACTCTAATAAACATATCCTACAACTTCTTTATACACTCTTGTGTTTTAGACCTATGTTGAGTCTCACTCACCTTAGAGTAACAGGACACTAGCACTTTAGGTTCTTTCTGCTAATAATATGGCTCTGAGCTCTGAGAAAGAATAAAACTCTGAATATACTGTAAAGCAATATACATGCAATGAAATATCCAAACTCTATTCCTTATTCAAATACTATTTTACCAGAAATAATCAAACACACACAGGAATAAAGTTTAAACTTCTGAAACATATATTAAACACCATAATAAATTCACAGAATTATAACAATATTTCAGTCTTTCCAAAACCTATGTAAACTAAAGTGGGCCCACAATTCAAGGTCTACCTAAGCCGGCAAATAATTAACTAAAATATAGTCCAAGAAAATAAACCCCACGTTGCAGGCCTGATGTGATGGTGAAGCGTGAAATGTGATACCTTGCTCCAAAAAGAAAATCTTAAACCCTCGTGGAATTTCACCTGTCCTTAGTCCCAGTCAGGAAGAAGATGGTGCAGGATGTGGTCAGCTCCTTTACCAGTCTCTTGGTCCACAGGAATCAGCAGGCAGCAGGAAAGGCCAGTGAAGAAGGCCAGTGAAGTTTTCCAGCAGTCATACACACTATCAGTGTAAGCTCATCTCTCTGCATTAGGCTTAACTCTTGAAGCTCCCACGACAGAAACATGAGCTAAGTCTTCTTCTGCTAGCCGATTTAGCTTACAGTACTCCAAGTCCATCCACTCTGTTAATGAATGCTAATGCAATAGCGAGCAATAAATAAAAACTCACAACTAATTCCAGGTTGAAATAATCACAGTAGCTTCAAACTTAAGGGTAGAGAAGCGTCAGACTATCGAGTTGAAAAGTCTAAAATATCAGCAAACACCCGTTTTTAATAACTTCGCCACGTTTCTTTTCCAGCGCGGTCAAGCTCTCTCCTGCTGTAGATTACTTCCTGGTCTTTGACCAATCACGGACTGGTAAATTTGTTTGGCTCTACACCCCTTCCTCTTATAAACATGAGCTCTTCAAAACGAAATATAATGAAGATTACATATTTATAAAAACTTGTTTAAACTACATATTTGTAAATTCTTTAACTTCTTATACCATAGTATTTTAAGTACTTACAAGCACCGTTTTTTAAACTTATTTATAACAATTTTAACATATATAAGACAACATTTTTAACACAGTCTAAATTATTACTCCTTTCATGAACTTAATTCAATCCAAAATACCTTTATTTTGGACTGGGTTACACTACTAAAGATGAACGCATGAATTAGTTTTTCAAGGTCCTGCTGAGACATTAGTCCTTTAATCCTGGAGATGTTCTTTAGGTGATAGAAGGCCGACCTTGTTACTGTCTTTATGTTCCTCTGAAGGTTCAGGTCTGAGTCCATCACTACACCCAGGTTTCCAGCCTGACTGGTGGTTTCTAGCTGTATTAACTGAAGCTGTGTGCTAACTTTTAAACGCTCTTCCTTTGGTCCAAAGATTATTACTTCAGTTTTGTTTTGATTCAGTTGAAGAAAATTTATCCCATCCATGCATTGATTTCTTCTAAGCATTTACCCAGCGCTTGAATGGGTTCATGGTCACCTGGTGACATCATAACGTATAGCTGTGTGTCGTCTGCATAGTTATGATAACTTACGTTGTTGTTTATTAAAATCTGAGTTAGGGAGAGCATGTAGATATTGAATAGAAGGGGCCCTAAGATGGACCCTTGGGGAACGCCACATGTGATTTTTATGCTCTCTGATGTAAAGTTATCTACTGACACAAAAAAGTCCCTGTCCTTCAAGTAGGATTTAAACTAGTTGAGTGATGTACCAGAAAGGCCGACCCAGTTTTCCAGGCGCTCTAATAAAATGGATCAACAGTGTCGAATGCTGCACTAAGGTCCAATAATACCAGCACCGTGGTTCTTCCACAGTCTGCATTTATACGGATGTCATTGAACACCTTGACAAGAGCAGTCTCTGTATTGTGGTGAGCAGGAAGCCTGACTGGAAGACATCGAAACGGTTGGTCGTTGTTAGGAAGTTGTTTAACTGTTGAAACGCAGCTTTTTCAATAATCTTACTGATGAAGGGGAGGTTTGATATAGGCCTGTAGTTCTGTAGTAGCAGCTTGTCCAAGTTGCTCTTTTTCAATAGAGGTTTGATAATTGCTGTTTTCAGGGCCTGGAGGAAAACACCTGACCAAAGGGACGTGTTTATTATTGAAGTTAAATCAGATGTTATTACAGGCAAAACTTTCTGAAGGAAAGCTGTGGGTAAAACATCGAGACAGCAGGAAGAAGAGCTTAGTTGCTGTACGATTTCTTCAAAGTTTTTATAGTTTATTTGGTGAAATTGGGAAAGTTTGTCAAAATCAGTTCTAGTTGGAGACAACATTGGTCCTGGAGTTGATGTGGATGTTCTGACTGCCTCTCTGATCTTTTGTGTTTTTTCAGTGAAGAAGTTAACAAATTCATTGCAGGTCCTGGTAGAGTGGAGTTCAGATGCTACAGTTACAGGAGGGTTTGTTAACCTGTCGACCGTGGCAAATAATGCACCAGTATTGTTAATGCTTTTGTTGATGATCTCAGAAAAGAAAAATTCTCTTGCATTTTTCAGTTGTAGGTTATATCTGTATAGTCTCTCTTTATAGATAATATAGTGAACCTGGAGTCCAGTCTTTCTCCACCTGCGTTCAGCTTTTCAACACTCCTTTCTTTCACTTCTGACTGGTGGAGCACTTCTCCATGGAGACATTTTCTTCCCAGAAATAACTTTGACTTTAATTGGAGCAATTGAATAAATGATGTCTGAGATTTTAGAATGAAAGTTATCTACCAGCTCATCTACAGTGTTACAGGGCAAAGTGGAGGTAGAAGAGTAAATCTGGTTAAAGGTTTCAGCAGCACAGTCCTTAAAGATGCGTTTTCTTATCATGTCTCTTTGGCAAACTGAGTCATTGCAGATGATGCTTTCAAAAATAACAGAAAAGTGGTCAGATAGATCAACATCAGTTACAGACACCTTGGAAATGTTTAGACCCTTAGTGATGATCAAGTCCAAAATATGTCCCTGTTTGTGCGTTTGCTGTTTAACATGTTGAGTCAAACCAACATTTCTAAGAGTGTCACATAGATCTATTGGACTTCTGTCTTCAGGATTGTCCATGTGAATGTTGAAGTCTCCCACAATAATTAAACAGTCATAATCAACACATATCACAGATAAAAGCTCATTAAAATCCCTGATAAAGTTTGTTTTGGACTTAGGAGGCCTGTAAATATTCAAGAACATGGTTCGGACCGGGCTCTTTACCTGGAGAGCCCAATATTCAAATGAGTCAAATTTGCCCAGAAATACTTTTTTACACTCTAATAAATCTTTAAACAAAGTGGCCCCTCCACCTTTTCTTTGCTGTCTGCTCTCACAAAGAAAATTGTAGTTTGGAGGCGTCGCCTCTATCAGAATGGGAGCTTCATTAAATTAATGTAACTATGTTTCTGTTAAAAACAGAACATCAAGATCGTGGTCAGTAATGAAGTCATTGATTAAAAATGATTTTCCTGACAGAGATCTAATGTTCAGTAAAGCCAGTTTATATGACTTAGTTGCTGATATTAACTCTGTGTCTGGTTGTACCTGACAGTTTATGGATTTTGTTGATTGTTTATTACTGTCTCTTATCCTTTTAGCTTTGTTCTTTCTATCACATATAAACACAGAGATTTTACAACTATCTCCTATTAGGGGCCCAAGTTTTTCCTGGACATGATCATTTCTGATAGAGTTACCACTGGGGCCCAGACTGTATCACAGAGAAGTGATTTGAAGGTCCTGATTAGGAGGAGATAGATTAGGAGGTGGTGGAGGTCTGCAGCATTTGGAAGATGTTGGTTTAGTAGCAGGGCCTCGGACACGGGGGGTGTTGAATGGAGAAGATGTCAGAACCATTTGGGTCCCGATCTTAAGAGCTCCTTTCATGTTATCAGAATCCAGTAAAATAAAAAGCAGGCTCAGTGGGGAGATGGGAGAGTTCTGTGCGGTCTGGGTCGGGGTCTGGGGTGAGGGGGGTTTACCAGGGGGGTCGGTCTGGGTCGGGGTCTGGGGTGAGGGGGGTATAATGGGGGCGTTCACTTCTCCTGTGGATTTTGACAGGGAGACCTTTTGTGATGACCTCTCTTTCTCAGCCAACTGGCTGATTGTTTCTGCTGGAGCTGTTGGAGGAAGCGTTATCATTGTTGTTGATACTCCATGTTCTCTGCTGAAGGTCGAAGCTGCTGGCGGATTATTTACTGAATAGAAGAGATTAGATGTGAGACGTCTGACTCCTGGCTTCTTCAAACAGAAACCATCTTGCTTGAAGAGTTGTCTTTTTTCCCAAAAAATATTAAAGTTGTCGATGAAGTTCACAGGTGTGGTAGCACATGTTTTTTTCAACCACTTATTAATCATCAGAAGTCTGGAAAAAATCTCATCTCCATAGAAAATCGGTGCAAAGGGTCCTCTGAGAAACACCTTGATATTGAGACCTCCAACAATATTCAGAAGACGAGTGAAATCCTCCTTCAATCCTTCTGATGTTTTCTTAGCCACGTCATCCATGGCTCCACAGTGTATAATAAGGTTTTCTAGAGACGGGCGCTTTTCTGTGATTGCCAGAATATTCTCTGAGATATCAGAGACCACGTTACTGGTACCAATCAGAACTTCTGTGTTTTTCTTGTTGCAGAAGTTTTTAATCCCATCCACAGCTGTGTTGCCCACTATTAGGGTTCTTGGTCTGGTGGGGCGCTTTTTCTCTGGCAGTTTAGGAGAAAACTGTTTAGAATGAAGGTTGTTCTCAAACCTTTTATTGTTCTCAGAAGATGGATCATTTTCCTGGTTTTCATTCTGTAGTGGAGCAAATCTGTTCTGGAGGAGAACTCCATTATTTCCAGCTGTCTCACTCCTATCAGTTGTTGTGACAGCAGCTCGCTGTCGAAGTCTCCTTTTCCCAGGAGAAACGGGGACATTTCTCTGTAATTCTGGCCATTCTAATTTATGTAATTGCTGAGATCTTCCAGTGAGTCGTCCACCTTGATTTTTTGGGCATGCCCCTAAAACATGCCAGGGGGGTCTGCTGGTAGGTTTTTTCTCAGTGTTCTGATTGCCGGCTGAGTTGTTGAGCTGGATGTCACTGTTGGGGATCA
Source organism: Girardinichthys multiradiatus (assembly GCF_021462225.1). Taxonomy (NCBI): domain Eukaryota; kingdom Metazoa; phylum Chordata; class Actinopteri; order Cyprinodontiformes; family Goodeidae; genus Girardinichthys; species Girardinichthys multiradiatus. The sequence continues at coordinate 50,978,452 of NC_061810.1, forward strand.
CAGGCAGAGTTGAATCATCGTTGTACCTCATATTCACCTCCACATTCACTGATAGTTGGTGGATTTTCATCTCCAAAACAGACAATTTCTGATGAAGAAAGGCATCTTGTGCTGATTAGCTGGCGTCAACTTGTCCTTCTTTCGAGTTCGATTATAAAAACATCTAAATCCTTTAAAAAAATAAAAAAATGATAATAATCCTTGGGATTATTATTCTCAACAATACTCAACAATCTCCTGGATCAAAGACTACCTGACAAACAGACCACAGTTTGTGAGACTGAAGGGTTGTGAGTCTAACCAGGTAGTCAGCAGCACAGGAGCACCACAGGGGACGGTACTCTCACCATTCCTTTTCACTCTGTACACCTCAGACTTCCAGTACAAGACAGACTCCTGTCATCTGCAGAAATACTCAGATGATTCTGCAGTTGTTGGTGGATCAGAGATGGACAAGAAGCTGAGTACAGGAAGGTGGTGGACCACTTTGTGGCATGGTGTGGAAACAATCATCTCATCTTGAACGTGACTAAAACAAAGGAGATGATTGTAGATTTTAAGAGAAACAGGAATAAGTCAAAACTATTTCTATCATGGGAGAAGAAGTGGAGGTGGTGGAGGAGTATAAATACCTCGGTGTTCACCTGGACAACAGACTAGAGTGGAGATGCAACTGTGAAGCCATCTACAAGAAGGGACAGAGCAGACTGTACTTCTTGAGGAAGCTTAGGTCCTTTGGTGTTTGCAGCAAGATGCTGCATATCTTCTATAAGTCTGTTGTGGAGAGTGTGATCTCTTCTCCATCATCTGCTGGGGAAGCAGCATCCGAACCAGGGACTTAAAAAACCTCAACAAGCTGATAAAAAAGGCTGGTTCTGTTCTGGGGACTCCTCTGGAACCTCTGAAGATCATTGTGGAAAGAAGGATTCTTCATAAAATGAAGAACATTATGGAGAACCCTGAGCATCCTCTTCATGAGACTGTCCTACAACAACAGAGTGTCTTCAGTCAGAGGCTTCTTCAGATCTGCTGTAAGACGGAGCTCTACAGGAGATCCTTCCTGCCCACAGCCATCAGCATCTACAACGGCTCTTTGAGGAAACCTTCATAATATGAGCTATAACAACATTTAATTTCCCTTTGGGATTAATAAAGTATTTTTGAATTGAATTGAATTGAATTGAGTCACTGGTAAGAAGTAGTTTTAGTCCAATATTTCTGTAATGTTGGCTAAGAGATAAAAAGTTAAGAGTAAAAGAATGCAAGCAAGCAGGGAGCTTAGGAGAAAAGCGTCTGAGCAGGCCGAGAGGCGGAATCAAATCCGATCTCAAGTGTCCCTTCACGGCTACTGTCCACTGCTGATCACACTCTGGTGAGGCTGCCGCTCCTTTCATCATGCCGCCCTACTTGTGCTCTCCACCCGCGCAGATCAGTCCGAGTTTTCACTATAAATCCTCCAGGTACCGACAGACGCAAGTGGTTTTCTTAAATGATGAATTTATGGAATCCATCTTGGTCTAGATTCAAAACACACCTTGAAAACTAAAACACAGAAAAGACAATAATTAGCTTGATTAAAATAAAGACAACTAGCAAATAAACTACTTTACAGCATAAAAACAGACAAAAGACCTCGTTGGCTGAGTACCGAGTAAGGAATTAGGAGAAAACTTGTTTTCTTCTTGGTTTTGCTTCCTTTCTTAAACCTTTCTGTCCATGCTCTTTCCTTTCTGCGTTCTTTCCCCTTTTCTTCCTGATCGCTTTTTCTTGACTTATCGCTATCCAACATACGTCTATTCTGACACCACAGCGCCCTCTAGTGACGCTTCACAAAATTAACTTAAAAATACACAGAAACTTGTCGAAATAGATATGTGGCAGTTACAGGTTAGCAGCCCCGAAACCCCAGGTTATGGCCCCACTGAGCCCTTTCTAAAGTCGTTCCCAGTGTGTATTTTTTAGTATTTATTGTTTTTGGTCAGGTCTCTAAAATAGTCTACAGTCGATTTTCAGGGTTCTTTTCCATTTTTCAGAACAAATATCGGTACTTTTCCTGACATTTTTAGAACATTCTGGCCGAGCTGCTTGAATAGTATGAATGCTTATTATCTATTGGTTCCATAAATAATGAACCAACCCAATGCTAAAATTAGTTCCCGGTTCTCAGGGTGTGGTACCGAGGGAAATTTCACTGCTTCTGTGGCATCTGAACCCTTTTAGACCAGCTCTGCTTGAAGATCTAGAAGTCCCGTCAAAGGTGTCAGATATGAAATGGAGTACCTTGGACTAAATATAGTTCCTTTACTGTGGACACTGGGAACTTCAGTACCTTTATTTAAAAAAATAATTGTTTTGAATGCTCTGTTTGGCATTTTAGACCCCTATAAAGAACCACAGTTCAAGTTCAATGTGATTTTAAAGTTTTCTAGAGAGAAAACGGGTATAAGAATGGCTCTTGTTGTGCAATCATCCAGCAGGGCAGAACCCAAAAACTATTACTCGCTCCAATGTAAATAATGGACACATGGCGTTTTTTACTGGCATTTAATTGGACACAGGTGCCACCAACGATGCCATCAGAACTGTACAAAACAACATAAAATAATTAATTTTCATTTAGTAAGGTGTTCTCATAGAGAATAAAGCATATTATTTAACAGCATAACCCTTCACGAATCAGTTTGACCTTTACAAAATGTCGATGCATCCTGTATTACCTTTAAATACATATGACTAACACAAACTCAACAGGTCTGTCACCAATAAACATCTCATTTTCATACAAACACATAAAATATAAAGAAAAACTAGCTCTTGTGACGAGTGAACAGAAAAAACAAAAACATGCTGCCCTCCACCGAGTGGGGCGTGTAACTAAAAATATGGTTCAAACCTAAACAACAGATGGAACATTGGTTCCGCCCTGGAAACATTTTGAGGAACCTTTAAAATGTGCATTTTAAAACAACAATTTCAATCTGATTTTATTAGTCATGAATACTTCTTTATTTATTTATTGTATAATAAAACTATAAAATTTACCTAAACTGCACAACTGTCGCTGACGGCAGCCACATTATTGTTGTACGTAGGATTTGGCAAATTAAAAATAAAGAATGTAATTTTAATATCTGGTAAAAAAACACTAAATTTTTAAAGCATTAATAGGGGTTTTGTCTTTCAGAGAATGGAAGTAGGAAAACATTTTCTGCACTTCATTTTGTTTTGTCCATGTTTATCCAGATCTAAAAAATGATAACAACAAATTGAAGACTCTGAGGACTGTGTAGGAAGCCATTATGTGAACATCAGGACAGACAACCAAATCCAATGCATACATTTAATGTTAAAACATCTGCACATAAATTCAGTACAGAGAGAAAAGCATCAATGCTATAAACAGCTATAGTTCTTCTACAAACTGTACATTATGTTTCATTGAAGAAAAAACATCTAACCTGAATGCCTGTAACACAATTAAAATTAGGCCCAACACAGACGAGAGTCTTCAGGAAGGTTCTCAAGTATGAAACACTCAATTGAATGGCTCTGCTGAAAGACGAGACTTTTCTCCACATAACAGACGTTTACCCGCATCCCGGATCGTGGTCATTTTCAGGCCGTACAGCACCGGGTTGAAGAGCGGCTGGCATGTCAGGAAGTACAGGGATAGGACGATGTCCAACATAGGAGGCACTCTGCTTAGTTCGAACCTGCTCTGCAGTATCTGAAAACAGCAGCCAAAAGAAAAGTTCAAGATGGAAGCCAAGTGAGGAGTGCAGGTGCTGATAGCTTTCTGTTGGGTCTGTTTGGTCGCAGAAAAACACACTTCCAGAATCTTTACGTAGGTGTAAAGGATTAAAATGAGAGGAACCACTATGGAGATGACTGTGAAAATGAGTCCATAAATGTTGTTAATGCTGATGTTAGAGCAGCTCAGTTTGACAATGGAGTAATTTCCACAGAAAACCTTATCAATAATGTTCCCACAGAGCTGCAGGGGTGCACTCAGTGAGATCAGAACCACAATGGCCAGAAAAGGGAAAATCCACGTGAGGACAATGAGCAAAGCAACCTTTTTAACAGTCATTGTGGTGTTATACTGCAGAGGAAAACAGATAGCGACATACCTGTCATAAGACATGACAGCCAAATTTAAAATTTCAATTGATGCATAAGTGTAAACACAGAAGATCTGCAGGAAGCAGAGAGGAGCAGCAACTGTGTGAACATCAGAGAGGATCTGAACCAGCAAGAAAGGAAACAAGCCTGAGCTGCCATACAGTTCATTCACAAACAGGCTGCACAGAAACATGTACATAGGTTCATGTAAGCTCCTGTTCACACAGATCACCACGATCAGCAGAACATTAGAACCAACGATCAGAACATACAGACACATAATGATTATAAAGTACAGATATTTCAAAGGTCCAATGTCAAGGTACGCACTCAGAGTGAAATATAAAACCTGTGTGGAATTCATCATGATGCTGCAGCTTCAACCATCACATTAGAGAGGAGCTGAGTGAGATGATGAAGCCTTTATATCCTTTAAAGTCAGCTGAGACCAAGAGCAGCATCAGAAGATCAACAGCATGAAAGAATGCTTGGAGTTACTGGAAAGACGGACAGATATTTGTTTTCCAAGAAAGGAGGCTTTCTTGTTCAACCCTTCAAAACAGTCATACTTGTTAAGTCTTTTTTTAATTGTCCTGCCATGAACTTTAACCTTTCACCCACCAACTGAGGCCTATACAGTCTTAGATGGAGCTCTTGGGTTTTCTCTCCTGTCTCTGAGATGCACCTTGTGACCTTTGAATCTTTTTCCCTATTCCACCACAATCTACACATCAAAAGGCATTTTTTTCACGATGAGCCTACCACATACAGAATTACCACATACAGAATTACCAGTCCTGTACTACTCTGTACTGGACCGTACTGGGCTGCAGAGCCAAGCTAGAAGATCATGCCACCAAAGAGCTGCTGCTATGAGTACTGTGTCTGCACAACTTCTTTTTTCCCAATTATATATATATCATATATATAATTATATATATATTGGAGGTTTCTGAGGCTCTACAATCAGTTTCTGCTATGCTGTTGCAGCAGAACATTAAACACATCAGTATTTTCATCAGCATGAGATGTTAGTGAATGAGGTTTTTTTGTTCAGAGTGCCTCTAACCACGAAGCATGGCCCTCCTGCACACCTTCCCAGTTTTTCTGTCTTTAAAAAACTGGGTGTAGTTGAGTGGTTACAGGAGACCTGAGATGAAAATCATGCTCTACAGACTTTCTGTTCCAGACAAAAAACTAGAGGCAGTCATTAAAAAGCCCCAAGTATATTTTAGACCCACACTTTGGCCAAAAAACTGAACCATGTCCGGCTTCCTGCCTGAGTTGAGTCCCACATCATATTCCACTCCAGTTTCAGTCAATCATGTGACCAAAACCACAATCAAAGATTCAGACTGAATTTCTGTCCATGAGGTCTAAATCTACTGAAATGGGTCATTCCTGATCTGTGGTCTACAGCCACTAAGGGAGGTCTTCATATGCTTGCACCACCTTCTGTTTCTACCACCAGGATCTACCTGTCTGCTGCTGTTATGTCTGTTCTTGTACCCGCCAATAAGATGATCCCACTGGACACCTCTTCCTCTACACAAGTTGATGAATGCATCCCACTGGAAGTTTATCTTTGTGCCTGTCCTTTAAGGGGGTCAGCTGAATGCTGTGACCCTCCTGGATCTGATTGTCCCTAGTCTGCCAGTACATTTTCTCCCCAGTAGATTAAAGGATTCTCTTCCAGCACGGAGAGCCCTGGAGCAGGCCTCCTGAACTTTCTGTGCAGTTAGCTAACCTCCGAACTGCCTTCCAAAACTTGCTTACTGGCAACCACGACAACCCTTAAAATGTCATCTGCTTCCTTGTTTGGTTTGATCCCTGCTTTGAGACCCTTTCCAGTCACACTTTCTGGACCCATGTCTTGTGGGACATCAGGAGCCACCTAATGGAAGGAGAGTAAGGTTATGATCTGGGGGTTTTGATGTTCAATAAGGTTGTTGTTGTCTCAGATCCAGTTTCTTTCTCTTTTTGTTTTATTTAGTTTTGGGTAGTTCTGGTGGTTTTTGGTTGTTCCCTCCTTCTGGTTTCCTTTGTTGACGACCCCTCCTTGTTGCCGTTACCATGCAAGTTTGATCCTGTATTTTTAATCAGTTTAATTAGTAACTGACACATTAAGGTTTTGTGTTAGGTCTTGTTTTTAACAGATGGGATCGAAAGGGCAGAAATGTGTTTGAAAGACGGTCTTGAAAATTTCTATGACAAAATGTCTTTGGCTTATAGCAATCCTGTTGGGATTTATCAGATTTTACATAATTTAGAGTTTTACGTTAATATTCAAAGAAAAAAGCAAAGCCATCGGCCAGATTCAGGCCTGAGGAAACAGCTGATGGGTTTAAATCTGTCACTCAGTTTATGTCAGGTTACAAACTGAAGTCTGAAACAAAAACTTTTCTGGTAACAAACAAAAGACTCTGCAACAGTAACCATAGCAACAACAGAAGATCCCCTGTGCTGCGGCGCTGTTAATTGTCCTGTTAGTGTCCAAACGTCCACACAGGCTGCATCCTCTGGGCTCAGTGTTGTTTCAGAGAGCTCCACAGGGGGTTCATTAAAGAGACAGAACATAGTAAACATGATGCAATCACACCATGACATCTGTGACCCTGTTCCTGCATGAAGAAACTGATTTTTATACATTTACTTGGTAATTGACAGTATTAGTAGAATTAACTTATAGCATAAAATTTAGGTTATTTCAATCAGTGATCCTTTAGCTTAATTTACAAAACCAGTGAAACTGGGTCAAGTTTGTGAGCCGCCTTACTCAAACACACCTTACTGCTCTGCCCAATAAACTATGCAGCTGAGATCAGGGCTTTATTTATTTATTTTTTTGGCACTAGAGGCCTTTATTTTGAAAGTAGGCAGAAAGGAAGGAGAGGCAAAGAGAGGGGGAGACATTCGACAAAGGTTGCCGGGTCTGGGACTCGAACCCGGAACAGCTGCTTTGAGGACTATAGCCTCTATATGTGGTTGCACACTAACCACTACACCACCAGCGCCACGCGATCAGGGCTTTTTAATGGCCACTCCACAACACTGAAGATACTTTGTAACTTATTTGTGTCCAAGCTTTAACTTCATGGCTGATGGTCTTCAGATGTTTCTTTAGTATTTCCACTTAATGTTCTTTCCTGATGATGCCATCTATTTTATGAAGTGCACCAGTCCCTCCTGCAGCAAAACACCCCCACAGCAAGGTACTGCCACCACCGTACTTCACAATTGGGATGGCGTTCTAGTGCTTGCAAGCTTCCCCGTTTTTCCTCCAAATGTAATGATTGTCATTATGGACTAAGGTCTTTGTCCCTAACTATATGCGAACTGTAGTCTAAGTTTTTTTTGAAGTAAGGGTTTCTTACTCTCTGAGTGGCCTTTTAGCCCATATTAGTACAGGACTTGTTTTACTGTGGATGATGACTTTCTCTTACCAGCTTCAACCAGCATCTTCACATCATCTCTGGGTCACAGAACCCGCCTCCTTTCATAACAGTATGATAGTTGGACATTCCCAAGCTGTTTATATCTGCATAAAACTGAACAGATGAATGTGGAACATTTGGGTATCTGGAAATTTGACCCTAAGTCTATCTTGGAGGATTTAATTTGATTTTCCCATGTCACACAAGGATGCAATAAGTTTGAGGTGATGAATTAAAATACATCCACGTTTGCCTCATTTAACTCAAATCTTTTTAATCAGCTTATGAAGCCATCACATCAAACCTGGGTTTCCCCAAGTTATTTAGTCTCAGTAATCTTAGTGTAGGTTAACTTCTGAGTTTGAAGAAAATTTAAAAAACATTTCTGAAATTTAACGTGCAGAAATAATTTTTATTTTACAGTTGTAAACATCTGGTTTCAACTGTAATCCATCATGTTATTTTTCTTAAAAAGATAAAAAGCAAAATTTCAAACCGTCTCGTCCAACGAGTCTCGATTTCAGCAGTGACATTCAAATGGTCTACTCAAACATTGGTGTAGTCAATGAATAGAAGCATGTATCTTACCTGCCTTCTATCAGCAGTTAAGGCAGGTGGTGGTGGTATAATGGTATGGGGAATATTTTCTTTGCTCACTTTGGGACCAATAATCTCCAACTGAACATCATTTCAGCTCCACATCCTACCCGAGTATTGTTACTGACTGTCTCCATCCCTTTACGGCTGCTTCCAGCAGGATTACGCACCACATCAAAAAGCTAATTTTATGTCAAACTGGTTTCTTGAACATGACGGTGAGTTCACTGTAGTACACTGACCTCCAAAACCACCAGATCTCAGTCCAATAGAGCATCTATGGGATGTGGTGGAACAAGAGATTCTCATCAAGGAAGTTCAGCTGACAAACCTCCAGCAACTGTGATGTTGCCAATATGGACCAAAACCTTTGAGGAATTCTTCCGACATTATGTTGAATCTATACCAAGAAAAAAATTAAAGCAGGTCTGAAGACCTGTATGACCCCTTCTCTTTTCCAATGGTTATAATCAGTCTGACAGAGAGAGGTATCCCAATCCTTGTGGTTTTTAGTATAACAATGACCATCAGTGGGACCCTTTGTGAGGTTCCTTGAGACGACATTGTTGTCAATAAGCGCCGTTTAACTAAATAATCTGAACTGAAACTATCTGTGTAGTTATGTTGCTATAGCCTTAGGCTGCTGGAGGACATAATGACCACTTTCACCCTCTTCGCTACATTCTCACACTACTCTCCAATTTTGCATTATTTGCTGTTATTTCAGCTTTTAACTTTGTTCTCTTTTCTCTTCCTAGAAGCTACACCTGGCCTGACTCTGTGTCTACCTGTGACACCTTTCTGGAGAGGGGAATCGTCTGAGCTTCTGCTGGCAACAACTTAATGCTCACCTTCTACAGATGATCCACATGGCCCTGTCTTTCAGTGTTTAAACCTTTCTCTCTCCTAGACATGGCTACTGACTGAGCTTCTACTGTGACTAACTCTATGTGCTCTCTTTCAGACTCTAACCTTGAAAACTGGATCAGAGTTTATCTGTTCTTTCTTTCTAGATGAAACGACTAAAGGAGCTACATCCATTAACATTTACTTTTCCTTCCCATAGAAAGTACTCCTGGATCAGTGCTTCTTTGTTCTCTTTGTGTCTCTGCTCTGTTCTCTCAAACCTCCAGTTGGTCGTGGCAGATGGCCGCTCACACTGAGCCTGGTTCTGGTTCTGCTGGAGGTTTCTTCCTGTTAAAAGGGAGTTTTTCCTCTCCACTGTCGCTACATGCATGCTCAGTATGAGGGATTGCTGCAAAGTCAACACCAGTGACTGTCCACTGTCTCTACATGCTCATCCAGGAGGAGTGAATGCTGCAAGTCACTGACTGGATGCAATCTGCTGGGTTTCCTTAGATAGAAAAACTTTTTATCTAATTTGATTAAATAACTGAATCTGACTGAACTGTTCAATGGTTACGATTAATTGGAATGTATGAACCTGACTGTTGAGAAGAACCTTGAGACAACATGTGTTGTGAATTGGTGCTATATAAATACAACTTAATTGAATTGAAGGCAAATTCAATTTCAATTCAATTCAATTCAGTTTTGTTTATATAATGCCAATTCACAACATGTCGTCTCAAGGCTCTTCACAAAGGGGTTGGAATGGTGCGGGTTGTTGGGGAGGTTAGATTAAACTACTGTGTGTTAGAGTTTGGCCATTTTAGAAGAGCTATGTGTAGGAGTACTAAGTAAAATAATACACTGAAAGTGTGTCCATGTAGAGCCCACTGATGGTCATTGTTCTACTAAAAACCACAAGGATTGGGATACCTCTCTCTGTCAGACTGATTATAACCATTGGAAAAGAGAAGGGGTCATACAGGTAGCAGAAATGGAGGGTGTGTTTGCACCTCAACCATAACCAAATGATGGTCCATACTGGTAATAGCAAAGTGGACGTACTAAAAATAGCCAGCGACTGGCTGGGTAACATCGTTGGACCACTCAGAATATGTGATTTTTTTGTAAATTCAGCTAAAGAATTGAGAACCATGTCTTTGTTACAGAGAACTGGTAACAGATAGCCTGAAGATCCAGTTTAAAACTGTTTTTTTCCAAGTTTTGTTGTTTAGTTTACACGTCTCTAGCACATCCGTTAAGCTTAGGAACCTTTTTCTGGGAAGTTACTGGACTGAAACTGGTGGGAAAAAGCAATGTGCTCTAAAGAAATAGATCTCCAGAAAGTCAAGAGATCTGTTGATCCAAACCACCTTAAGAGATTACAGGAAAATAATTTGCGTACCAATCCAAGGTTAAATCATTCTGAGTGATGTTCGTCTCCAGCATGCATGGGCTTTTGTAGACAGACTAGACATTAAAGGTAATTTTAAATTGTCCTTAGCTGTTTGTGTGAAGGTTTATGTGCCCTGTGTTGGCCAATGATGGACCTGTCCATGGAGCACCTACCTCTCAGCAAAGACAGCGACCCTTGGAGATGACTCAGCAGGCTTGTAAATGGATGGAAGTACTACTTTGGGCTTCATCTTGAGGGTTACATATGCTGCATTATCAACTAAATTATCTGTCAACTGGGAAATGTTTGATTTGAAGTGAAAGATGTGGAGGCCTGAGATGCTGCAAACCAGCAGATCATTTTTATGTTTGCTTTAGTTCATCACCTCAACATGATGCATAAAATGGTTTGGCAGCCTTTTGGCTTTAAATGTCATTAATAGTGTAGAAACATAAACTCTGTGCATAATATGTGGAAGGCATGATTTCCTTCCTGTTATCCAGACCTACTCTCCAGTTTTATGAGGGTCTTTACAGGCTTTTCTTTGGACCTTGGGTGATTTTCAAGCAAAAGTCTAAGAGAAAGGCAAAGGCCTGCCTTACCATGCAGATGTGCTTTAATGAAGGTGCAGGTTAGGTGTTTGAGCTGTGATCAGATCTGTTTTATTGGTCCAGCAGAGAAAACAGCCTCAAGTCTTTAGGGAAGACAGGTGGGGTGATGGGTTTCAGGTGCGATCCAGCATTCCTGTTAGGATGATTTGTTTCTTTTCTTTTCTCTCTTTTTGTTAGATGCCAAACATGAAGCTGCGGTAAATAACCGTTCAGGTATTACTGTTGTAAGGAATATGATTATTGATTAATTAATATTCATCAAGAATTATAAATTAAAATCAGAATTTGAAAAAAGTTTATTTCTTAACCAAAACTCATAACTTACGAATAGTAATCAGAGATATCCTCTGGTGTTGTGATCATGGGCCCAAAGCTCTTTAATAATTACAAATTATTAACCAAAACCACCAACTGTCACAGTTTATTCAATCACTTCACCGAAGGTGAGGGAACTTTGACCTTGTTTTGACAGATAAATCACTCTTGCACAAAATAAACATAAACGCTTCTCTTAATTATATATATGAAGATTTATTGAAGCCAAATAATCCTGACATACCATTATTCTGGTCCAAAAACCTTCACCTAACTAACAAGCACCGTTCTACACAAAGGGAATAAAAATGCCTACCTAACAATGATGATAAAAGAGAAATATATATATGCATTTAGTGTCTATGAAGATCAAACCAGCAGTTTTATGGATAAAATGTGTAATTTGGGTTAAATGGAAAGAGATCCTCCTGTTGTTCTGATGTCATGCTCGCAGCATCAGCTGATAAAACGGTGAGGCCACGCCCCTTTAGCCTCTACCAGCTGATCGCCCCAAATCTTTAACAAAAGGGTCATAAAACTCTGAGGCGGGAACTCAGTGGAAAATCTCCAGCAATAAAACTGGAACAAAGAGTGGTCGGGTGAGGCCCAGACCGCAGTTACTTTGAATGAAAACTTTTAAAAGTCCAACTTCTAACTTCTGGCTGATTTGAGATCAGCCAGACAAACATTAACCACGCAGCAGCAAATCAAAACACAGCTCAGCATAACATAATTCAATCAGTATTGCAACAAGTTAATACCTGAGATTAACTACTGGTGATCCTACATCACCTTAACTGCCTCATCCTGACCAGACCTCTAAATGCACCTATCTGGTTTAATATGAAAAGAACTAAATTACTTTGAAGTTGATTTCTTCTCTCCACAGGTTGAGGATGGATCAGGTCTGAAGAAAAATGGAGGGGGGGGGATCACGCGTCCGTGATCGAATTAAACCGTAATTTCTCCTCTGTCCAGGAGGGGAAAAGATGAACCTTTAGTCGACTGCATACACAAGGAGGAAACTCATCTCCTTGGACATAGAACCTCTGTACGTTTTTTTTTACCTGCGCCGGTTGTGGCACGGTCTTCGATCGGCAAATAAATCCTCTGATCTTTTCGTATCAGACAGATTTCCAGCTTTCAAGCTCTTCCGGGAATGGCCTTGAGGAGCAAAAGTTCGCCTGCAAGTTTTTGTCTCTCCAGATATGCGCCTCCATTGCGCTGTCCTTTGAGACAGGCGGGAAATGGCAACGAAACTTCATCTCCTCTGGGTTTTGTCCTGTTTTAACAGTTCCTGTTGGAGAAAGTTGTTAGTGGTTAGTGCATGTTAGTGGGAGTTTTGAAACATGCACCTCTTTAAACTGGTCCTACGCACTGGTCTCTCCTTTCCCAGACATGGAGACAAGCTCTGTTCTTGGGGAGGAGAGTTCGATGTAGAACTTCATCTGGTTCAGCAAAAGAGCAGCAGCTGGGATGATGGTGTCATTTATTTTCTCTGACAAGCATCCAACCCACTTAATGAAGCTTCATGTCACAGTTAGGAGGAATTTGTTACCTCCTGCTAATTTTGGAGCTGGTTCGATCCAGTTGGTCTGAAGGTGGAACCAAGGTAATGTAACCCCCCTTCGCTGAAGCGGAGGTTGACTGATTGGCTGGGATGGCTGAAACTGGTGGCAGGTTAAACATCCTTTGATGTAGACCTGAGTGTCGTGAGACGTTGGAGGTCAGTACGCCATCTGTTGGAGGGTGTGGAGTGTGGCTTTGCAGCTCCTATGGCCCCCTACAGAAGAGTAATGGGCGTAGGCTAATGTGACCCCCCTTTGGTCTGTTGGAACAATGCTGAAAGCATAGGAGAGCTGTTTGATACCAATCTGCACAATGGAGGTGCACACTCTGGCTGTTTTAAGGAGAGGACAGAGCCCGTCTGCTAAAAGGAGTGTGTGGCTGTGTTGTGCCTCAGTTAAAAGGGGATCTGCTTGGCACAAGCGGTCATACAGCTCTCTACTGATTGATAATTTCTCTAGCCAGAAAGCTAGAAGCACTTCTGGTATGAACATGGTTTCCAGGTGTACACCTTCCACCACTTTGAGGTTTTAAGTTTTCAAACCTGGGTTCTTTAAAGAGCAAAGATTAGATGCATGACTGCATCTGGGAGGAGTTTTCTGGGTGGCTGGGTGCAGCTGTGTCCCAGAGGTGCCCATGTCTGGCACCGACACCACTGGTTTGCTGCTTGCACCCAGTGGTGTTTGCACCTCCTCCTGGACCCAGAGTTGGTCCTGGTGGCAGTCAATGAGTGGGGCCAGCCTGTCCAGCAGGTCCGGGCCACCAAGAAAAAGCTCTGTGTTCAATGTGCACATATAGATGGGGTGCACCAGAGCCATGTCTTCGAGTGTGATGTCCAGCTCCACCCAGCTGGTGATGCTTACATCACAAGCTTCAGTCTGAAATAGTTTAATGAGGGAGAGCATGGCTCTACTCACCTCCTCGAACAAGACTGAGCACATCAGGTTGATCTCTGATCCTGTTTTAAAATGGAAACTCAGTTTGACATGTCCTATACTGGTGGGATAGTTTAGGTAACCTCTATGTTCATTTTGGTTCAGTTTACCCACGAACCATGAAAAAATAGTTTGTTGCGTTTCTTCTGGAGAAGTCCCAAGGGGTTCTTGGAGTTTCCCAGGTTTGTCTCCCCATCCATGCAGGTAGACTCCGATGGCTGTGGAGACTGGGTCCACGCCTAGTCATGCTGGCCGGGGTTTTGGATCCGGTTTCACCGGATGGTCAGTTGCCTCTAATGATGGTGGAGGTTGGGCACATGCCTGGCACACTGCTTCTGTCAGAATCTTGCGGAAGGCATCCTCCATCTCTCTCCTCAGGTTCCATCCTGCATGTTAACTCCACCCTTTACCGTCAGGTTTACCTTTAGGCTTCACGTGATGGTCAGGTCGTCTGTTCGACCGGAAGTGGTCCGACAACTTTGATTGTGGTTGGTACTCAGTACAACCCCCCCGGTCCCGCTGACAAAACTTATGTTGTTCCCTTAAACTGTTCTTAACATGGGTTCTGGTTGAAGGCATTTCTCTGCCTTCTAACGCAAGACTGTCTTCTTCTGTGTGCACCTGTAAAACTCTAACCTCACCTTCTGATCCATCAGTAGGGTGTGCACGTGTTTCCCACACCATCTGAGCGTGTTTATGGATCTCTTGCATGGTGAAGGTTTTTGTTCTACAGTACATAGTAACATTGTAACGTACGCTTTCACGAAGGTTGTGGAGGAACAGAGATGTAAAAACATGTTCCTCCTCTATGCTGGGAGCATTACCACCTTGGAAGTAAGCGGCTCTCAGGCGATGGTAATGCTCTCTGGGTGCTTCGCTTTTATTTTGCTGGATAACGAAAGCACCAAGTGCTGTGGAGGCCCGGTCCGGGTACACAGAATATTCTTCCCTTAAAGCTTCACAGAGGGTTGAATAATGGTCTCGGACAGCAGGGGGCAGGCTCTCCATGAAAACATGGATGTTGTCTTCCAGATGAGCTTCAGCTTTTCTTGTGCTGATGGGCAGCACAGGTCTAAAAGGCAGCGTTTGACTTCCCTAAGATAATCCTCAATGTTTGATTCCTCATTATTAGGGTCAAAACGCTCTATGCCTTGGGCAAGAGACTCAAGCTGGCGTCTGCACGATCCACTCTCAGGGATTGGTGCTGGCCCATCTGAGTCATCATCTGAAGGTTCAATCCTGCTGCATCCCTTGTGTGTCAGGGCATCACGCTTCACCCTTGGGGGAGGCACTGGAGGCTGCTCATGGTACAATGGTGGGCCCTGTGCTCCATGGACTCGGGTCCTGGGCAGCGGTTGAGGGCAGTATGAACCACCTGAGTACCCAAGACGGCTCTCATTTTGCCTTGGCGGAGATGAGGGATTGCAGAGCTGGGTCCTGCAAGTCAAGTATGAAGGTTGCTCGCCCCTAAAACTTGAACCGTTTACTTCTAGTGAGTCCACCTCCAGGTATTGTTCATGGTTGTCTACTACAGTGGGGTGGGACACCGCACCACTGAATGTAATCTGCCTACTCATACCTGTTCTGGACTCTGTGGATGTGTGAGCAAAACCACAAGCTTGGGAAGATTGTCTCTGGAGAGCAGCTTCTACGTTTTCTAGCTCTGAGTGGAAGGTTCTCTCAGGGTGTTGCACGTGCGGCTCACCTTCAGAGGCTTCAACCTGTGAGACAGGATTTATCTCCACCCCCAGTCCTCTGGGGATGGGGGTGTATCCTGGCTATGCTCAGCTACCTCCAACCTTCTGGCTGCTTCCAACCTCTCCTCCACTTCTAACAGTTCACACCTAGTTGCCTCTGCTGTCTGCAAAGTATTATTCAGCATAAACTGTAGTTTAAAACGCTGTTCAACTTCCAACTTGACCCTTCGCTGATATAAAAGAGTGAGCTGTCCTAACACATCGGCTACCTGTCTGTCTTTTGGTGGGTTCTTAATGACCTGGAGCAATTTCTGAATCCTTGCTTCACAATCCTCAATGCTATAATCATTAAGAGCGTTAAGCTCCTCTGATGACAATAAAATCAAAGCTCCAATTGCTTCCTGTGCCTGCATTTCTGTGGGGCCCTCCTGACTCACATCTCCAGCTGCAGTCTGGGATGTTTTCTCCATCTTTGGCCAAAATCTCTGCCTGCCTAGATCCTCTGCCTGCACTAAAGATCTCCAAGGAAGTTGTAAACAGGCTCTTTCAGCGCATGAAAACAAAGAAAGCTGGAGGACCTGATAACGTCACCCCATCATGCCTGAAAGCCTGTGCAAATCAACTCACTCTGATCTTCACAAGGATCTTTGTGATGGAGATTAGGGGCTCCATCCCTATAAGTGATTATTGATACTATTTATTGATATTATATTTATGTATAGAATAAGTGCTGTTTGTTTAGTTCATTTCATTTATAGTGATATTTAGTTAAAACATTCTTTCAGGCAGAAGGACTGGCCATCTTTCTGTGACAGGGGGAATGTGGGGAAATGTCAGGTTAATTGTTGAGTCTTACCTGTGGGTATGTCTCCTTGGTGGGGTGGAGCATACCATTGTCAACTAAGAAGGGAAATGCTCTGCAGAGTTAGATTGTTAAATTTAGATTGATTGTAGATTAGTTTAGTTTAATGATTTGCATGTATGTAACATGTATTAATATTATTTATTATTTGTGTTAGGTGGGGGAAATTATTGTGGTGTATTGTTTCTTGTCTTATTTTGTCACCCCTTCAGCTGGTATGAATTGGAACTACCTTAAGGTAGAAAGCCAGCTTCTGTGTTCTGTTGGAGTTATCCATAAACTCCTGCATGCTCGTTTGTTTGGTAAAGCTAAGACCTCCTATACTGTTATTAATAAAAAACAAAGTAATAAAAGAAACACGAAGACTGCAGTCTTTAGATGCCTGTACAAGGAGAAGATCGTCCGAATCCTTCTGAAACTTCTGATTACTTCCCCAAGAACAGTAGTTTCTATTCCAAAATCAAGGCGTATACTTGTACATGAAAAAACATACATTTTAATCGACTGTCTGATTTCATATCTGGAGCTGTCAGACACCCATTCAGCTGACTTTTCGACACTTCCTGTTTTTCTCCTTTTGACCTTAATTTACATATGTAGAAATATAAAAATATCTTGTTATCACTGGGCAGAAGTTATCTAAGTCCAACACACACAAAGAAGCCTGTTTGGAGGCCTCCAAGTTACACAATACATTTTATTTCACACATTATTAAACATACTTAAGCATAGCCATACCAATCCTATAAGCATAGCATGAATATTTTCCAACGGTTCACAACAGGTGTGTAGAAAATGTGATCGGCAGTTTCAAATAAAAGCCATCACAACTGCATCCTGTTGCCTCGTCTCTTTCCCCGCACGAAGAACGATCCGCCGGTCGTTGTGACAATCTTCAACAAGTCACTGGAGAAATGTGAGGTCCCCTCCTGCCTCAAACGATCCACCATCATCCCGGTTCCCAAGAAACCCACCATTGTAGGATTAAATGACTACAGGCCTGTAGCCCTGACGTCTGTGGTCATGAAATCCTTTGAGCGGCTGGTGTTGAAGCACCTGAAAGACATCACAGGCCTCCTGCTGGACCTCCTGCAGTTTGCTTACCGAGTAAACAGGTCAGCAGATGATGCTGATAACTTAGGTCTACACTTCATCCTGCAACACCTTGACCACCCAGGGACGTACGCCAGGATCCTGTTTGTAAACTTCAGCTCGGCCTTCAACACCATCATACCAGACATCCTCCACCAGAAGCTCACCCAGCTCAACGTCCCAGCCTCCACCTGTCAGTGGATCAACAGCTTCCTGACGGACCGACAGCAGCAGGTGAGACTGGGGAGCATCTTCTCCCGATCCAGATCAATAAGTACTGGTGCCCCCCAGGGATGTGTTCTCTCCCCACTCCTCTTCTCTCTGTACACTAATGACTGCACCTCATCGGACTCGTCCATGAAACTCCTGAAGTTTGCAGACGACACCACTGTCATTGGACTGATCCAGGACGGTGATGAGTCTGCATACAGACAGCAGGTGGATCAGCTGGTACACTGGTGCGGCCAGAACTACCTTGAACTGAACCCACTCAAGACTGTGGAAATGGTGGTGGACTTTCGGAGAACACCACCCCCATACACCCCCCTCACCATCTTCAACAACACTGTATCAGCTGTGGACCACTTCAGGTTCTTAGGAACCACCATCTCTGAGGACCTGAGATGGTCTTCACACATAGACACTGTTCAGAAGAAGGCCCAGCAGAGACTGTACTTCCTGAGGCAACTCAAGAAGTTCAACCTTCCACAGGACCCCACACACCCTGCACATAAACTGCTCAGAGCTTTACCTTCAGGTGGCGCTGCAGAGCACTGTTCACTAAAACCAGCCGACACAGAGACAGTTTCTTCCCCCAGGCTGTTTCTCTGTTGAACATTCAATAGAGTACAAAACAACAGCATACAGATGTTGCAAATGCACCTTTTTATTAGATATGTGTATATTGTACACTGTAAATATGTATATTCTGTAATACAAAAACAAAACCAAAGAGCAAAGTGTACCGGAGTCAAATTCCTTGTTTGTATGTACGCACTTGGCAATAAGGCTGATTCTGAAAATGGATGACCCCAACACTGTTCCTTCAATAAACAGGGCACAGTTAAAGCAAGACTTTACAGACAAGAATAAACCAGGTCAAATAATAAAAAAATTTAATTAGTACAAATAAAATAAAATCAGACATTGTCTAGGTTTCAGTATATTTAATGACATGTGACATTATTTAACACGTCGACAACATGCCTCAACTGCTACATTTAATGAAAATGTGTTTACTTTCACCCCACACTGAATTATTTTCCATAAGCTTCAATAACATGAAATCTTGAGAGAAGCTGTGAATGAGGCGTGATTGAGAAACCTTCCTAAAACAATTGAGGTGATTTAAGCAAGTTTGATTTTTTATTCTGGATTTCATGGCATTTGTGCCAAAACTGACAGGAAGTTTGGGCTGATCAAACATGTCAGTATCTCTATTAGAGAAACTTCCTGTTGGATTTTTTAAGCTTTCAATATGGTTGATCATCCCTTTATTCTAAAAGCATTTGAGCATTTTGGTTTTGGAGAAAGGTTTAAAAGAATGATTCAGCTGCTTCACTCAGACATAAATAGTTTGGTATCATAACCTTCAGGAACTTCTACACTTTTTGATTTTAAAAGAGGAATCCATCAAGGTTGCCCTGCTTCAATTGTGTGGTTTATTATTGTGGCAGAACTGGGTTTTTTTACCAGCAGCAATTTGTATAAAAAAATAATTCAAGTATTGAACCATTAAATGTGATGGGGAACTCCCTGGTAATTACTCAACTAGCAGGTGACACAATACTGTTTCTAAAAGATGACACAAATTTCACAAGTGCTGAGATAGATACAAATGTTTTCTAAAGCCTCTGGTCTGCAATTGAATAGGAAAAAATTTGAAATAATGACTGCTGTTTATAATATTCCAATTAGAAAAGAAGTGAAGTATTTAGGTATTAATATTTCAAAAGATAAAAAAATTAAGAGAGGCTTCCAACATAGAAACTAAAATCCATAAAAGTAATGGGCAACTAGGGTTCAGGTGGTGGGGGTTCGTCCTGTAACTGGAGGGTTGCCAGTCGAATGCCCCCTATGTCCGTCTCAGTCACTGTGTCCTTGGGCAAGACACTTCTTCAACCACCTTGCCTGCTGATTGTGGTCAGAGGACCCGGTGACACCAAAAGATATTTGACCTTTGATCAACACTGTTGTTGTACAACAGTCTCATGAAGAGGATGCTCAGGGTTCTCCATAATGATATTTATTTTATGAAGAATCCTTCTTTGCACAATGTTCTCTAGAGGAGTCCCCAGAAAGGAACCAGCCTTCTTTATTAACTTGTTGAGCTTTTTTAAATCCCTGGCTCTGATGCCAATATCCCAGCAGATGATGGAAGCAGGTGTTTGACAACATCTTCAACTCCAACTCCACAGCGATAAGCAAACTGAAGGAGGTCCTGATGGTTTACTGTTTGCTTACTCAGCTGGGCCAACAGGAGTCTCTCTAGGACCTTCATGATGTGAGATGTCAGGACAACAGGTCTATAGTCATTGAGGACTGATGGGTGAGTTTTCTTTGGTACCGGAACAAGACAGGAGGTCTTCCACAACACCGGAACCTTCTTCTGGGCCAGGCTAAAATTCAAGAGGTGCTGCAGAATCCCACAGAGCTGATCTGCACAGGCCTTAAGGACTCTAGGGCTGACATGATCTGGACCTGCAGCCTTTTTCTGGTTCAGTCTTTCCAGTTGTCTCTTCACTTGACTTCTAGAGAAACACAGGTGGAAGGGGGAGGCAAAGGGAGCATCAGCATCTTCTGATATGGTTGAGGGCAAACATGCAGAAGCAGAAGGGTCCATGGCTGAGGTGGAAGATAAAACATCTGAGGTGTGGCGGGAAAGCTGTGGGTCAAAGGAGGGTGGGATGTCTGTTTGGCTGTGAGCAGGAGAGGAGGATGCTGAACTTTACCTATTGAAGAATGTGTTCAGTTCATTGGCTCTGTCCAGACCTACATCGGTCTGATCATCCTTCTGCTTGAAGCCTGTGATCTTCTTCATCCTTGACCACACATCTCTGATATTGTTTTGCTGGAGCTGCTCTCCGGCTTCTTCTTGCACACCTAATTGCTGTCTCTTATATTGACTTTAAGTTGCTTCTGTATACTCCTCAATAATTGCCTGTCTCCCTCTCTGAAGGCTTACTGCTAACAGTTCAATATCTGGACTGCAGAGATGACACTTCACAGTAACATGCCCTGGATGACACCATCTGTTGTTGACAAGTACTGCTAGTCCACCTCCTTTAGTTTTGCCCCTCCTCTTTAAATCTCAGTCTGCTCGTGTGGTCAGAACACTTGGCAGAGTCAGGGATATGATCCTGCAGCCATGTCTCAGTAAAACACATAATACTGCATTCTCAATACCCTGGCTGGGTCCTTTGTAAGGCTTGGAGTTCATCCAACTTGGTTCCCAACGATCTCACATTGTCCATCAGAATCGATGGAGGAGATGGTGTGAACATCCTCCTTCTCTCTCTTCTCTTTGCTCCTGCTCTGCATCCACGGTGCTTCCTTTTCAACTCTTTAGGGATTTGGGGTTGTAGTTTAAGTAATATTTTAGCCTTTGAGATATTAATCAGCTACTCCCGGTTGAAAAAAACAACCCCATTGCCATCAGTATCAGCAAAAACCCTTCCAGCTGCACAGCATCCGATACCGGAGAGGATAATCGTACAGAAAAAATTCTAATTTATCCACCACAAGAGGAATCTGAGTTCTTAAAAAGAATTAAACAGAATGAAAAGTAACAGAGCTACTCTAACCCGCTGCCACCTTGAGCGGTGCATTTCTAGAATAAAGTGTTAAAGGTACATCCTCCTGCTATGATTCAGCTAATTAAAGGCATGATGACATATTCAGCAAGACAGAAAATGTAATAAGTTCATAAGAAACACTGACTTCAATATTTTTTTCATCAACTCTGAGAAGAAAACATTTGTTTAAAGACAATCACTTTAAAGAAAATCAGAACCAAATATATTTTTTTCCACTCCCACCAAAATTAAAAGAAATTCATTTCAAAATGATGTATGACGTTTACCCTTGTAACGACATTTTGCAAAATAAATTTAACATCAATCCCAACTCGTGTTTTTTGAGGCTCAACTATTAAGACAGAACACCTTTTTTTCACTACAATGTTGTAAATGTTGTTTGGAAAGATTTTCAAAACTGGACCATGTAAAGGAAATCTATTCCAAATTAAAATTTTGATATGATAAAAGTTGGTCTTCTAAAGGGATGACATATCAAACTATGGTAATAAAAATGTAATCCTTCTGGATACATTTTCTTAAACTTCACCCTCCTTTTCAACATTTTTAGGTAAATTATTCTTATTTTAAAAAGTGTTAAGTTGTGGTAACAACAGGAAGCCCATTATTTTATACCATTATACATTATATTATACATAAATGATTTAAGTATTTTTTGTCCTTTTGCAATGGGATTTTGATCTTTACACGTTTTTATGTTTTTAAACTGTATTTATATTTTTTCTGCTCAGGTTATCGTATTAATACTGCGCTTGTTTTGCTGTAAAATGTGCCTTGTTGGATTGTATATGAATTTTTAATAATAAAAAAAAGCTTCCTGTTGGAGGATCTCTACCTGATCCACACAGAGATCTGCTGCTGGCTGGGAGCATGGCGCTCTCTGGTGGCAGAATCAGGCTACTGCAGGAGCTGCTGCATGATGACATCATCGGGCCTTCAGGAGCTGCATCATGAATAAACCTGATGCTGAAGACCTTCAGACTGAAGCTCCAGGGCCCAGGTGTCACCGCTGCTCCAGATTAACCGTTCGATTTCTCAGAATTCCTCAATAGAAACAACCTGCATTGTTCAGTTAGTATTTTTTCCCTGCTGACTGCACGTCTCTTGTGAGCTCAGTCTAACATCTGTCCTTTCCTGCGTTACAGGCTGCAAAATATCCCCAAAAGGTTGAAACAAATAGAATTCAGATCAACTAACAAGATTATACTAAATATTAAAGGACCTTAAACCAGGGCCAGGTACAAGCTTGAGTTTGGGGAAAAAAAAAGATTTTCTAGATAATTGTAGGAAGAAATGGACAGAGATCACATTTTTTCAAGGGACCTCTATGAAAATGATTTTCAACCCTGGTCCTAAAAGCACACTGCAGGTATTAGGTGTCTCCCTGCTTCAACACACCTGATATAGATGACTGCAGTTCAGCAAAAGCCTGTTAATCAGCCATCAATTGGAATCAGGTGTGATGACCAGGGTTGAAAACCACTGTTCTATGCAGTTTCACAAAAACCTTCTAAACACATGGCTGAGGAAGAAGGGGGTAAGACTGCTGGACTGGGCCGTCTGCAGGATGGGAAGACCCACCATCATCAGACACATTGAGATGTGTTTGCAAGAAGAATGAGTCAAAAACTAAACTTGGACCTCTTCATGCTTGGGATGGGAAAATTAGAACGTTGGAGAGCTGCCCTGGAACAACTGGTTCATGTTTATGAAGAGAATAAAAGAATCATCCAAAGTTTTGAAAAACTTTATTGTAACCTCCCCCACCTCATTGATGAATAAAACTCAACTAACAGTATCAGAGCTGAACATTTCAGTCAATAAAACCCAAAAGGTTCAGTCAATCAGGTATCCTCTGATTGACTGAACCCTCTCACATTCCAGTATATTCACCCTAAAACCCCTATGTTAAAGCCCGACCTAGAACTACTTGATGCAGAACCATCAGCAGTAAATGTTCTGGTTCATTCTAAAAGCCAACAGTGGGACTGGCTAAATGTTTCTGAGATTCAAATGTTTGAACATTCTGAGGACTCTAAATGTTTCTAGTAAGGAGATCCCTGGAGATAAATGGTATTAAATAACCCAGTCAGACCACAGCCTTATGTTTGATCCAGTCCTAGTCCAGATCTGACGACAGCAGCACCGAAACTGAAGGTTTTCAACAGTTTGTCCTGAAAGACTAATGGACTCCACATGAACGCCACATGGACCCCCTATAGGCTCAGTGGGGAGCCTATGAGAAGTTCAAGATCCGGGATCGATCCTGGAATCAGAGCTCATGGTCTGGTCTGAGGGTTGTTGATGAACGTCTTCAGGATTCCTGCTGCTCAAACACAACGCTGTATTTTCTTTAGGTTCTGATTTTCTCAACCAACGCTACAAAAATCAAAACCTAAAAAAACCACAGAGCTGCAGCTCAGCGGCGCCACCACCAGATACAAAGATAAAGGTCCGTCTATTAATCATCATGAGCAGCAGCGTCACCTGCTGGTCAGACTGATTTCATCTGCAACTCTACAACAGACATGAAATACGACGGGTTTAAAACCTGAAGAGACGAGTTTCTGATCATGTCATGATGCGCAGGAAATCGCCATGACAAGAGATGAAAACCGTCTGCATGGACACACGGAGTCGGAGCTGCCGAAGATCCCCTGAACACAACAGGGAAGGAGAGATGGATAAAGGGAAGGAGGATAGAAGGCTGGAGGATAAGAGATGGGATGAGGGACAGAGGGAGGGAGGATAACAGACGGGAGGTAGGGTGGGAGGATTAGAGATGCAGAAACAAGAAGTAAAATCATTTGAGTCTAAACCTCCCACTTTGTTTCAGACCGCCTGAATTTGTTTTAATTTCATCAACTTAGAGGAAAAACAAACGTTAAACCTGAAACAATGAAGAACTGGACGGACACCACACAAACTGAGGTGACATCATCACTCTCCCTTCTCTGCTGTTGCCAAGCAACAGGCTCCCTGCACAGCCGCAATGATGACTAAAGCTGCATCATTTGTCAATAACCCTTCACCTGCTACAGGTGGCAGTATCAACCTGAATATTTCACCTGTTTCTGCATAACACCAGCAGAACGCTGGTCTGTTTGGATCCAGATTTAATGTCCAGTTTTACCAGAACTTTTAACTGAGACACACTGGAGAATGGCTCTGAGGGGTTTCCTGACGCTCACCAGAGGTTGCTGCAGAATTCTGGGGCTCAGTATCTCCCCCTTGTGGTTGCGGATGGAGAGTTCCCAGACAATGTCCAGCACCTTCGGTCAGAGCCAATTACTCTGCAGCATTACTGTAGACAGGAAGAGGAGGCAGGTCATTACCACACATTAACCCTGCTTTAAGCTTTAGTGGCGCCCCCTGCTGTTTTATTCCTGTGAGGATTATACCTGTTCCAACCTTCTCAGATAAAGGTTACCGCCTCACCATCAGTGTTGTTGCTATTTGTACCGACTCTGATTCAGACACCGAACGCAGCAGAGACAGATTTTAGATGTGCCCCTGCTCTAGTACAGCTGAGTTGGATCCTCCTCAGCATGTCATGAAGTTCTGCCAAGGCCTGGGGATCAGCCCATCATTTTATTTTACTGCGAGGAACCAGGCAAACATCTAGAACATGCAGACACAGAGCCCTGAGGACTAACATTGAACAAAGCTTCTTTAAGTATCTTTTTTTATTTGATCGTGTTTCAAATAATAATTAAATCCTGCAGAGGTCAAGTCTCCTCTGATTGGGTCACCCCTTCCACATGCCAAAACAAAGAACTTTCCACCCAGCAGATCAGAACCGAGTTTATCTGAGACCAATCCTAGCGTTTTTCCACTAAAAGAACTCTTGTTCTTGAACCGGTTGAATTTTGGTGTTTTGTTGAGCACCAACATGAGTTTCCACCAGTCTTGCAAACCAAGCAGGAGGAGGGGGGGGCTTGGTAGAGAGGCAGCAGATCTTCCTGAGCTGCTTAATGTTCCTTCTAATGCAGAAAGAGAGCATCCATAAACTACAGTTAATATGGAAGAGGCAACGGCGAGGCAAGAACAATGGGATGTACATTGTTTTCATCTTCATATTTTCAGCATCCCTGAGTGTAACAGAAAGCAATAGTTATTAGTGTTTTGTGTGTTTTTTACAAACATATTTAATGTTTATACAGTATATTCTTCATCTTCATCACTGGTTCGAAATCACGTAACTGGAGCGGTCTCCGAACCGCGTTGGTGGAAAAGGGGTATCACTCTCTATAATCTGTATTTCCTGTCAGAGTTCAGAAACAGATTTCTGTTGGATGCTAACAGTTCACTGACAGAAGGAGACATCCAATAAATACAATAAATCCAGGAAAATGTATGCATAAAAACATAGGTTATGAGAAAAAGGTATAAAAAATATTAAACTGTAATGAAAAATATTCTTATAAATTACACAATTAAATGTTTCTCAAATTAAAAAGGCCTATACAGAATTAGAACGAAAATTTATATTTTAAAAGGTTCTTTATGTCATCCTTGTTATTTTAAAATACACCACATAAGAATAAATTTATTCTTTTAGCATTTTTATTATTTTATTTCTGCTGCAGCGTCTCCTGGTGGTGCAGCAGGACAACAGATTTTGTTTAACATCTCGTTTTTTTTTTAGGTCTGTTACTGAGAGGTCTGAGCTGGATCTGAATAAACATCCCAGCAGGTGATTTATTTATTTAGCCTCACAGAAACCTGCTGCAGCAAGAGGATTATGTTACTATAAATGAGTCAACTCCTACTAATTATTTAAATTTTCACATTCCTCAAAATACTGGGCGAGGAGGAGGAGTAGCAACCATCTTTCAGTCCGATTTATTGATTAGTCCCAGACCAATCAATAGCTACAACTCTTTTGAATATTTAATCCTTAGTTTTCCTCATCCAAATTGTAAAGCACTAAAACCTCTTCTGTTTGTTGTTTTGTACCGTCCACCAGGTCCTTACTCTCAATTTGTAGATCAGTTTTCAGACCTTTTATCTGATTTAGTGTTAAATACAGATAAGGTTATTATAGTGGGGGATTTTAACATTCATGTTGACACTGAAAGTGATAGCCTAAATATAGCGTTTAATGCTATCTTAGACTCAATTGGCTTTGCTCAAAACATTAACAAACCTACCCACCTTTGTCTTCATTCTCTGGACCTTGTGCTGACATATGGTATTGAGTGTAAAGACATAACAATATTCTCTCATAACCCTGTCCTGTCTGACCATTTCTTAATAACCTTTGAGTTTAATTTAACCGAGTACTCCACACCTGAAAGAAAATTTCATTATAGTAGATCATTATCAGATGATGCTGTAACAACCTTTAAAGAATCTGTTCCACTTTTAATTTCCTCATTATCACTGAAAAACACAGTGGAGGGCAATAATTTTGTTTCTGCCCCTTCACAAATTGATTCTCTTGTTCATAATGTTACTTCATCATTGTGTGATGCATTAGACAATGCAGCCCCCTTGAAAAAGAAGGTAATCATTAATAGGAGGCTAGCTCCTTGGTTTAATTCAGAGCTGCGTACTTTAAAGTACAATGTTAGAAAATTGGGAGAGAAAATGGCGCTCTACACACCTAGAGGATTCCTACTTAATCTGGAAAAATAGCCTACTGTTGTATAAAAAGACACTTCACCAAGCTAGAACAGCTTATTTCTCATCATTAATAGAAGTGAACAAGAATAATCGTAGGTTTCTCTTTAGTACAGTTGCTAAACTTACACAGAGTCATAGCTCTGTTGAGCCATCCATTAGCTCTTAGCAGTCATGACTTTATGGGATTCTTCTTAAATAAAATTGATTCTATTAAAAAGAAAATCTTTGACATACTCCTGAAGATGATTACTTTATCCTCAGCAAGTGAGACAACATTGGAAATAACTGCAGAACCTGATCTGTGTTTGGACTGTTTTGATCCTGTGGAGCTTCCTGAGTTATCAGAAATATTAGCTTCATCTAAACCTTCAACTTGTATGTTAGACCCAATCCCAACCAAATTATTTAAGGAAGTGTTCCCTCTGATTACCAGCCCCATTTTAGGTATGATTAATCTATCTTTAGTAAATGGATCAGAACCACAGATGACTTTTACAGACCTTTATCCAATCTTCCATTCTTATCTAAAATTCTTGAGAAAATAGTTGCTAATCAAATGTGTGAACATTTATACAGCAATGACCTGTTTGAAGAGCTTCAGTCAGGTTTCAGAGCTCATCATAGCACTGAAACAGCTCTGCTGAAAGTCACTAATGATATTCTTATGGCCTCAGATAATGGACTTGTGTCTGTTCTGGTTCTGTTAGATCTCAGTGCTGCATTTGATCCAGTCGATCATAATATTCTCTTAGAAAGGCTGGAATATGCTGTAGGGATCAGGGGAACAGCGCTAGGCTGGTTTAGATCTTATCTGTCTGACAGATTCCAGTTTGTTCATGTAGATGATAAATCATCTTTAAACTCCAGGGTTAATTGTGGAGTACCACAGGGTTCAGTACTTGGGCCAATTCTCTTTACTTTATATATGCTTCCAATAGGTCAAATTATCAGGCAGCATGGGATACATTTTCACTGTTACGCTGATGATACTCAGCTTTACTTATCCATAAATCCTGATGAACCCAACCAGTTAGATAGACTACAAGCATGTCTTGAAGATATAAAAACTTGGATGACTTTAGATTTTCTGCTTCTAAATTCAGACAAGACAGAAGTTGTCGTCTTTGGACCGGAGTCTTTAAAAAAGAAACTGCTTAGTCAATCACTTAACCTGGATGGCATTAAATTAACCTCCGATAATAAAGTAAAAAACCTTGGTGTTATTTTTGACCAGGACATGTCATTTAAATCCCATATTAAACAGGTTTCTAGGATTTCCTTCTTTCATCTCCAGAACATTGCCAAAATTAGAAATATCCTGTCCAGGAGTGACGCTGAAAAACTAGTCCATGCATTTGTTACTTCAAGGCTGGACTATTGTAATTCTTTACTATCAGGATGTCCACAAAATGCAGTTAAAAGCCTTCAGCTGATTCAAAATGCTGCAGCAAGAGTTCTGATGAAAATTAAAAAGAGAGATCATATTTCTCCTATTTTAGCTTCTCTTCATTGGCTCCCTGTTAAATCCAGAATAGAATTTAAAATTCTCCTCCTCACATATAAAGCCCTTAATGATCTAGCTCCATCATACATCAGAGATCTGATTGGTCCATATGTTCCTAACAGAGCACTTTGTTCTCAGACTGCAGGTTTACTGGTGGTTCCTAGAGTCTCTAGAAGTAGAATGGGAGGCAGATCCTTTAGTTATAAGACTCCTCTCCTGAGGAACCAGCTCCCAGTTTTAGTCCGTGAGGCAGACACCCTGTCTACTTTTAAGGCTAGGCTTAAAACTTTCCTTTTTGATAAAGCTTATAGTTAGAGTGGCTTAGTTTATCCTGAGCTATTATCCTTATTTTTGACCTCCGTCTTCTTCCCTCCCTGTTGGTTGGAGTAAGGGGGAGTCAGGTTTAGCCTAAACCGGCTCAGTTATGGTTGGGGTCCAAACACACCCTCCATTTCTGCTACCTGTATGACCCCTTCTCTTTTCCAATGGTTATAATCAGTCTGACAGAGAGAGGTATCCCAATCCTTGTGGTTTTTAGTATAACAATGACCATCAGTGGGACCCTTTGTGGGGTTCCTTGAGACGACATTGTTGTAAATAAGCGCCGTTTAACTAAATAATCTGAACTGAAACTATCTCTGTAGTTATGCTGCTATAGGCTTAGGCTGCTGGAGGACATAATGACCACTTTCACCCTCTTCGCTACATTCTCATACTACTCTCCAATTTAGCATTATTTGCTGTTATTTCAGCTTTTAACTTTATGTTCTCTCTCTTTTCTCTTCCTAGAAGCTACACCTGGCCTGACTCTGTGTCTACCTGTGACAACTTTCTGAAGAGGGGCATCGTCTGAGCTTCTGCTGGCAACAACTTAATGCTCACCTTCTACCAATGATCCACATAGCCCTGTCTTTCAGTGTTTAACCCTTTCTCTCTCCTAGACATGGCTATTGACTGAGCTTCTACTGTAACTAACTCTATGTTCTCTCTTTCAGACTCTAACCTTGAAAACTGGCTCAGAGTTTATCTGTTCTTTCTTTCTAGATGAAACGACTAAAGGAGCTACATCCATTAACATTTACTTTTCCTTCCCATAGAAAGTACTCCTGGATCAGTGCTTCTTTGTTCTCTTTGTGTCTCTGCTCTGTTCTCTCAAACCTCCAGTCGGTCGTGGCAGATGGCCGCTCACACTGAGCCTGGTTCTGGTTCTGCTGGAGGTTTCTTCCTGTTAAAAGGGAGTTTTTCCTCTCCACTGTCGCTACATGCATGCTCAGTATGAGGGATTGCTGCAAAGTCAACACCAGTGACTGTCCACTGTCTCTACATGCTCATCCAGGAGGAGTGAATGCTGCAAGTCACTGACTGGATGCAATCTGCTGGGTTTCCTTAGATAGAAAAACTTTTTATCCAATTTGAATAAATAACTGAATCTGACTGAACTGTTCAATGGTTAGGATTACTGTAAATTCCGGACTATAAGCCGCTACTTTTTTCCCACACTCTGAACAATTCGGCCTATAATACGGTGCGGCTAATGCATGTATTTTTTTTTTTCATGGCGCCGAAAACATTTTGCCTGGTAACAGTAGACCAATAAAATTGATGAGTAGTTCAGAGGTCCAATGAAATTGTGCGATTCATTACGATATTGTAAATCAGTCATTTGTACTCATCAACATGGAAAACACTCGAAGAAAAGCATATGATGCAGCTTTTAAGTTAAATGCGATTGGTCTGGCGATTAAAGAAAGAAATCGAGCTGCTGCACGTCATCTTGGCATAAAAGAATCGATGGTGAGACAGTGGACACGCCAGAGCGAAGAACTGAGTTGATGCAAAAAGACGACAAAAGGCTGATATATGTCGGTATATATATTTCCAGTCAACAGGAGATATTTGAATGTTGTTCGTGCACTGTTCAGTTAAAAGCATATATGGTACGGTACATACATATATTTAAAAGTGGCCATGTTGGAGTCACTGTTTGGCAAAAAAGTATTTGTTGGGTCCCAGCCATGGATTTCAACATTAAACTCCGGTACGAACTCTTCTGGAACTTTTCAAAATAAAGTGCATTAACCTTCTTCCGGCACAGCCAGGAAACGGGATAACAGCGGACTTCCTGTGACGCCACTACGCAAATAAAAGCACAGCTGTTGCTACATCCGCTCTCTTTCCACACGGCCTCTAGTGGGTCCGGTCAGGAGAGGCCCAGAGCGCTGAGGTCTTTTTCTGGCAAAAAGACATAAACTCTTCAAACTGGATCCAAGAGTGTCATAAGATCACGCGATCATATGCACAAGTTAAGTATGAGTGAAGCACTGTTTGTGTACCCGGTGATTTCATTCATAACGAGGGGAAATTAAGGTATAAGCATGGCTTTACTTTCTCTCTGAGGCCTGCCGAAACTGTCGCAGTTACCGTGGTTACGGTAATGAACAGCTGGTTGACAGACAGAACGAGCCGTCTTTCAAGCCACAGCTCCAGAGGTCAAGTTAGCTGAAAGCTAATCGCTTGTTGACTATGGACGTTTCTTCAAACTTCACCCCTTGGACAACATTTCCTCACCATGGTTCATGAGGTTAAGGGTTTTGGGCAAAAAAATAATAGAAAGATTTGGATTGAAATGATCTAAACGTTTTTCGTTTTTATGAAGTTTGGTTTTGTTTGTGTGAAACTCAGCTTTCTTGGTGCTAGAAGAATATCTGCAGCACAGGTGCCCTGTTTGTGTTCTTTGTGTGTTTTTAAAGTTAAATCAAACTTTACTTAAAGGGTGATTTTAAACAGAACATTGATCATAACGTGTCGTCCGTGCTTATGCATTTTAACCCTTTTATTACCCTGGTATTTTAAATGTATGTGTTGATTCTGGTGCTAAGCTATTAGCTTCTTTGTTAGCTCAACGCTAACCAGTAAGAACACGTGGTTGCTGCTAAAGAGTATTTAACAGAAAGGTTGTTGATTTTCAATCTAGTAAATAATGTGTCCCTAACATTATTTTACTAGATTTGATAACTAAGTAAACACCATTAAGCCCCATTTCTCCAGAAAGATTTGGCTCTTTTCCAAAATACTCCCTTAATAATATTTCTTTAAATATTATTTTAATAAATAAAGGCAGCTAATTAAAAACCGTTGAGAATTATTCATCCAGAAGGTTGGTTTTATTCAGCAGATCATTATTTAAAACATTATTTTATTAAAATAATATTTTATCTGATCTTACATTGTGAAGGGTTGTCTAAACGTTTGCTGATTATTGTCTAAGTTGGTTCCAAGACTAATTTAACTTCATTTCCAGATTCTTCAAGATAATCCTTGGTTCTCAAACATAAACATTGCATGGTAATGTTGCATCACTCTTTTGGTCATAATTATCAATCATCTTTAATCAACTTGTTTATATTGTACATAGTCCATTAGTCTTCGTTATTCTTTAATTCTGCTTGATAGTTTAGTTGAATTGTTTTAGCAAAGTAAAGAGTTTGTTGATTGAAATATGTTTGACTTTGAGTTGACTTATTTTTGTTAATAAATTCTTGTATTTTAATAAATTGTGTGAATTCATTCCATATATGTGCAGAGTTTATGCTGTTCAATAATGTCAGAGCTCGTCTCACACCTTTCTATTCTGTCCTAATACCATCTCCTTACTGGGCTGGTATTCACAGGACAACCCTTAACAGACCCAAATATTATTTGATCAAATATTAATATTAACTATTAAATAATATTCTGAGATTAATAATCACAACACATTTGTAGCCTAATATTTACTATATTTGTTTGTGCTACCATACAGATTAAATTAAAAGTTAAAAAAATCCTCAGGTGTCATATCTTTCTGTGTCAATATATCATACAACGTGGGACACCTGCGGCTTAAAATCTGGTGTGGCCTGTACAAATACAAAATTGATTTTCTTTCTAAAATTAGAGCGTGCTGCTTTTAATCAGGTGCGCTCTGTAGTCTGGAATTTGCGGCAATTGGAATGTATGAACCTGACATTTGTGAAGTGCCTTGAGACAATATGTGTTGTGAAATGGCGCTATATAAATAAACTGAATTGAAATTGAATTAAAAATATTAAAGTTGGGCTAAATCAGTTTACAATGTAACAATTTGAAGCTCATAGCTGCCATTCCTCCCAGGAACTGTCCACAGACTGTCTGTCTAATTTTCACTGGTTTCTTTAAGGTTTTTGTGGAGATATTAAAGAGGTTCTCAAAACTTCTTCCTTTACAGATCAGAATCAGAATCAGCTTTGCAGCTTTATAGAAACATCTGTAAACTAGGTGTTTCTGCTCCGCTGATCATTTCCCATCTATGCAGCATTTTAAGGTAACCAACTCTGATTTATCATGTTTAATGGACCCGATTCAATTCATAGAATCCATTTGTGATTTTTTTTTTTCACAAACGGGTCTCAGCTTACGAGCATCATGAGAATAAATACCTATCATATCCCATCATACAGAAATACATGATCATCTTTTCAATGGAAGTTATTAATGCCAAATATTTTCTGGTCTTTTACATTAAGGCGTGTCAGTAATGTTCATGTTCAAGGATTTAAACTGTCTTAATCTGGTTATTTAAATACAGCAAGCATCTTTAAACTGGTCTTTCCAGTGACCCCAGTTACAGTTAAAAAAAATTGACTTGCTAAAATTGTGTGGTTTTGTTTTGGTACCTTTTGGTTTCCATAGAGTCTTTTATAAAAGCTATTTCTCGTCACTGGTTGGGAGAACTCATTTCTTTGAATAAAAACGCTAATTTGAGAAAAATCCGCCTCACAGAACATCCATCTTAAGATGGAAGAGACCATAAAGAAGCAGCGTTAAGGATAACCTTCAGAATGCTGGAATCTGATCACACAATGAAAAACTGCTGTTTTATTCTCTGCGGACATTTCCCCGGGCGGTAACGGGAACTCTAACGGTTATTGCGGCTTACACTGAGGCACCGAGTCGCTGTTTAGTACAGGATTGGGTTTTTCCTTCAGGACTGAATCACAGCGACTAGAGTCACCGCCCAGTCACGTAGCTGACGATCCTTTGAACATAATGCTAACGATAACCTTACAATTCAGAAAATAAAGACAATTATTTGAATAAGCTGATTTTATGTAAGCCGAACCAAAGAAAGTGTTGTTTTAATTTGATATCGATCGTATCTTAATTCACAACAGACAACTTGGGTTTTATAAATTACCCTTTACAAAATTTGGAGCTTTTTAAATCTAGTTCGTGCTAGCAGTTAGCTGCTAACGTTACCGCAGCTGTCTGACGGTCAGTCCACCGCTGCAGCGCAGACAGACGAACAAACGGACTGTCAGTGGCCCCTTTCCTCCGTGTCCTCACCTCCTCCGTGGGCAGCAACGATGTTCCCCGACTGCGTCCTTCAGTTCCCGCGGACCCGACATCACGTTATCAGAGTGATTGACCGTAAAACTCGGACTCCGTGTCTCCTCCGTTTCGGAGGTAAGATGTCGGCAGCAGAAGCGGCGCGTCAGCTGACGGAGACCGGCCGCTTTCCATTCAGAGCACCGCCCTGCGGCGCTCCGTGGTATGGAAGGCAGGTAGGGCCGAAAATACGGGAGGCTACATTTTTTTCATATTGCAAACAAAAACAGCAAAACAAAACAAAAAAACAATGCATGTAGCATTCCATATTTCTATGTACACTGAAAACAATAACAATGTAAGTTAGAGGTATTTCAGAAGTGTTTAATTTTCTAAAATGAATAAGGTAGTAAACAAATGTCCTGTATATTACATCAGAATCAGCTTTATTGCCAAGTTCGTACATACAAACAAGGAATTTGACTCCGGTACACTTTGCTCTCTGGGTTTTTTTTGTTTTTGTAGGCGTTATAAAATATATTATGCATATATCTTTATGTCCTTAAATATACATATATACAAACATACACATATACAAAGGTGCATTTGCAACATCTGTATGCAGTTGTTTGGTACACTCTTGAATGTTCATCAGAGAAACGGCCTGGGGGAAGAAACTGTCTCTGTGGCGGCTGGTTTTAGTGCTCTGTAGCGCCACCTGAAGGTAAAGCTCTGAACAGTTTATGTGCAGGGTGTGTGGGGTCTGCAGAGATGTTAGCAGCTCTTTTCTTGACCCTTGACCTGTATAAGTCCTGGATGGAGGGAAGGTCAGCCCTGATTATTCTCTCTGCAGTCCTGATTATTCGTTGCAGTCTGGACCTGTCCTGTTTTGTGGATGATCCAAACCACACTGAGATGGATGAAGACAGGACAGACTGAATGATAGCAGTGTAGAAGATGACCAACAGCTCCTGTGGAAGGTTGAACTTCTTGAGTTGCCTCAGGAAGTACAGTCTCTGCTGGGCCTTCTTCTGAACAGTGTCTATGTGTGAAGACCATCTCAGGTCCTCAGAGATGGTGGTTCCTAAGAACCTGAAGTGGTCCACAGCTGACACGGTGTTGTTGAGGATGGTGAGGGGGGTGTATGGGGGTGGTGTTCTCTGAAAGTCCACCATCATTTCCACAGTCTTGAGTGGGTTGAGTTCCAGGTAGTTCTGACTGCACCAGTGTACCAGCCGATCCACCTGCTGTCTGTATGCAGACTCACCACCATCCTGGATCAGTCCACTGACAGTGGTGTCATCTGCAAACTTAAGGAGTTTCACGGACGAGTCCGATGAGGTGCAGTCATTTGTGTACAGAGAGAAGAGGAGTGGGGATAGAACACACCCCTGGGGGGCACCAGTACTTATTGATCTGGATCGGGAGAAGATGCTCCCCAGTCTCACCTGCTGCTGTCGGTCCATCAGGAAGTTGTTGATCCACTGACAGATGGAGGCTGGGACGTTGAGCTGGGTGAGCTTCTGGTGGAGGATGTCTGGTATGATAGTGTTGAAGGCCGAGCTGAAGTCTACAAACAGGATCCTGGCGTACGTCCCTGGGTGGTCGAGGTGTTGCAGGATGAAGTGTAGACCTAAGTTGAGTACTCATTGAGTGGAGTAAACCATGGCTTGTTGTTCCCAAAGGTGCAGAAGCTCTTAGTCTCTGTCTGTAGGTTGGGATGAGGTGGATTAGATAATGATCTGAAAAACCCAGAGCAGCCCTGGTAACAGCATGATATGAGTCCTTTAAAGCTGTGTAACAATGGTCCAGTGTGTTTTTGTCTCTGGTGGGACACTTAATATGCTGTCTGTATTTGGGGAGTTCATTTGAGAGGTTTGCTCTGTTAAAATCTCCCAGTATTATGATGAAAGAGTCCGTGTATTTTTTCTCCAGGTCTGTAATCAGCTCATCAAGATGTTTTTCAGCAGCAGAAGTGCAGCCATGAGGTGGAAAATATGAGGCAATTATTATAAACGAGGAAAACTCTCTCGGTGAATAAAACGGTTTACAGATTATGGAAAATGACTCCAGATCAGGACTGCATGTTTCTCCAGCACTTTTACGTCTCTGCACCAACTTTCATTTATATAAAAGCAGATTCCGCCTCCTCGCTTCTTCCCCGATAGCTCCGCGCTGCGATCCGCTCTGAGCAGCTGGAAGTCCGGCATCAGCAGTGCTCGGTCCGGGATGTTTTTACTCAGCCATGTCTCGGTGAAGCAGAGAACCGCTGATCCGCGGAGGTCCGTGTTTTTACCAGTGAGGAGAAGCAGCTCGTCCATCTTGTTACTTAGAGAGCGGACATTTGCCAGGTGGATTGAAGGCTGTGGTGTTTGTAGTCCTCTTTTGCGGAGCTTTCGTTTTCTGTGCAGAATCCCATATAGAGCCGCTGCTCCGCTTGCCAGGAGCTCAGTGAACCTCAGATCGATGAAAGATGGTGAAAAAAACCCAAGAGAGGACTCTCTGATGTTGAGAAGTTCCTCTCTGCTGAATGAGACCACAGGATTGTGGCTCGAAAAACATAAAAACACACAAAATACAAAAACAAAGAGAGAGCGAAGCTCCGAGGCGGCCATCGTCGCTCTGTTAGATTATGTCTCTAGTAACAAAGACAGACACATTACAACCATCTGACATCAGTTTGCTTCAACTTCCCTCTCTGTCACCATCAGAAAAACAGACCTTATATTATTTGATCATCCCATTTAGCACATTCCAATTCAAAGCGTCACACACCAAAGCCATGGTGCCACATAATCAGCCATTGTCCACTTTATGGCACATTAGGTACCATGAAGCCTCTGCCCACTAATGAACCTGCTGGATGGAGCACTTCATGAAGCTTTATTCAGCCAAAAAATAGCATTGGCAAATGTTGCCTATTTAGTAGCAACTGGTTTTGTATAGGTGCCTGAAAAATGTAGTAAGTGGAGCAGCTACTCAACCTCTTTTAAAAGTAGTGGAGAAAAGGAAGTAAAACTTTATTTATATACAGGTCCTTCTCAAAATATTAGCATATTGTGATAAAGTTCATTATTTTCCATAATGTAATGATGAAAATTTAACATTCATATATTTTAGATTCATTGCACACTAACTGAAATATTTCAGGTCTTTTATTGTCTTAATACGGATGATTTTGGCATACAGCTCATGAAAACCCAAAATTCCTATCTCACAAAATTAGCATATTTCATCCGACCAATAAAAGAAAAGTGTTTTTAATACAAAAAACGTCAACCTTCAAATAATCATGTACAGTTATGCACTCAATACTTGGTCGGTAATCCTTTTGCAGAAATGACTGCTTCAATGCGGCGTGGCATGGAGGCAATCAGCCTGTGGCACTGCTGAGGTCTTATGGAGGCCCAGGATGCTTCGATAGCGGCCTTTAGCTCATCCAGAGTGTTGGGTCTTGAGTCTCTCAACGTTCTCTTCACAATATCCCACAGATTCTCTATGGGGTTCAGGTCAGGAGAGTTGGCAGGCCAATTGAGCACAGTGATACCATGGTCAGTAAACCATTTACCAGTGGTTTTGGCACTGTGAGCAGGTGCCAGGTCGTGCTGAAAAATGAAATCTTCATCTCCATAAAGCTTTTCAGCAGATGGAAGCATGAAGTGCTCCAAAATCTCCTGATAGCTAGCTGCATTGACCCTGCCCTTGATAAAACACAGTGGACCAACACCAGCAGCTGACACGGCACCCCAGACCATCACTGACTGTGGGTACTTGACACTGGACTTCTGGCATTTTGGCATTTCCTTCTCCCCAGTCTTCCTCCAGACTCTGGCACCTTGATTTCCGAATGACATGCAGAATTTGCTTTCATCCGAAAAAAGTACTTTGGACCACTGAGCAACAGTCCAGTGCTGCTTCTCTGTAGCCCAGGTCAGGCGCTTCTGCCGCTGTTTTTGGTTCAAAAGTGGCTTGACCTGGGGAATGCGGCACCTGTAGCCCATTTCCTGCACACGCCTGTGCACGGTGGCTCTGGATGTTTCTACTCCAGACTCAGTCCACTGCTTCCGCAGGTCCCCCAAGGTCTGGAATCGGCCCTTCTCCACAATCTTCCTCAGGGTCCGGTCAAATCTTCTCGTTGTGCAGCGTTTTCTGCCACACTTTTTCCTTCCCACAGACTTCCCACTGAGGTGCCTTGATACAGCACTCTGGGAACAACCTATTTGTTCAGAAATGTCTTTCTGTGTCTTACCCTCTTGCTTGAGGGTGTCAATAGTGGCCTTCTGGACAGCAGTCAGGTCGGCAGTCTTACCCATGATTGGGGTTTTGAGTGATGAACCAGGCTGGGAGTTTTAAAGGCCTCAGGAATCTTTTGCAGGTGTTTAGAGTTAACTCGTTGATTCAGATGATTAGGTTCATAGCTCGTTTAGAGACCCTTTTAATGATATGCTAATTTTGTGAGATAGGAATTTTGAGTTTTCATGAGCTGTATGCCACAATCATCTGTATTAAGACAATAAAAGACCTGAAATATTTCAGTTAGTGTGCAATGAATCTAAAATATATGAATGTTAAATTTTCATCATGACATTATGGAAAATAATGAACTTTATCACAATATGCTAATATTTTGAGAAGGACCTGTAGCACCTTTGAAGACATAGATCACAAAGTGCTGTACAGTAATTAACATAATGGCCATGTTTTTGGAATGCGGGAGGAAGCTGGAGTAACCGGAGAGAACCCACGCATGCACAAGAAGAACATGAAAACTCCCTGCAGAAAGAACCCCGGCTGGGATTCAAACCCAAGACCTTCTGGCTGCAGGGCAACAGTGCTAACCATAGATATAGAGACATATCTGTAGTTCCAACCACTGCAGCACCATGCAGCCCTGACTATTATAACCCGCCTTGCTGGTCAGTCAGTATGCAGTCTTGGGGGGGGGGGGAGTATACTCTCACATGCAGGTGTGATGAAATCTGTCTGTTCTTGTCCATTTGAGACTTTCTCATCTTTTGTAGCAACAGCATCAATGAGGACGGAGCTGATGACTTTTAAAGATCTGAGGAAATCATAGCCATACACAGATTTCTATGAAAGCTATGTGAACTTTATTCCAAATCTAATTCATCATTTAAGGTTTTACTATCTTAATGTGTACACATCACACAGTGAACACATTTTATACAACTGCTTTTACTAAACAGGACCCCGTTCTTCACAAACCCAAAATGTCTGAATACCTTCAATCTGTGATTTGGTACCGTATTTGAACCTTTATGTAAACTAATTTTCACTGACCCGTTTAATTGGTTTTAGAACGTAGAGACAAAGCTACAACTCTTTTCTGATGTTCTCCAGTCAGACCGACAAACAATTTTAACCATGTAGGAGCTGAGGAAACAAATTCATAAATAATAATCCACACACCGTAGTTTAAGAAGTAAAAGTTTTAAACGGAGTTCATACATAAAAGTCTTAAATAATAAATAAATAAAAACAATAATCAGATTACTGACAGGCATCTTCACAGCATGTGATTTAGAAACAGGAACATCAGGAATAATTTACAACCATCCCAGGCTGCTGGATGAACGCCCTCAGACACTTTATTTGGTTACTTCAGATTGTTCGGTTCTGAGTCAGGTTCAGGTCTGAGTCAGGTTCAGGTCTGAGTCATGTTCGGTTCTGAGTCAGGTTCAGGTCTGAGTCAGGTTCAGGTCTGAGTCAGGTTCAGGTCTGAGGCAGATCCAGGTCTGAGTCAGGTTCAGGTCTGAGGCAGATCCAGGTCTGAGTCATGTTCAGGTCTGAGTCAAATCCAGGTCTGAGACAGGTTCAGGTCTGAGTCAGGTTCAGGTCTGAGTCAAATCCAGGTCTGAGTCAGGTTCAGGTCTGAGGCAGACCCAGGTCTGAGTCAAATCCAGGTCTGAGTCAGGTTCAGGTCTTAGTCAGGTTCAGGTCTGAGGCAGATCCAGGTCTGAGTCAGGTTCAGGTCTGAGTCAAATCCAGGTCTGAGTCAGGTTCAGGTCTTAGTCAGGTTCAGGTCTGAGGCAGATCCAGGTCTGAGTCAGGTTCAGGTCTGAGTCAAATCCAGGTCTGAGTCAGGTTCAGGTCTGTGGCAGACCCAGCTCTGAGTC
The DNA here is from genome assembly GCF_021462225.1 of Girardinichthys multiradiatus. NCBI lineage: Eukaryota > Metazoa > Chordata > Actinopteri > Cyprinodontiformes > Goodeidae > Girardinichthys > Girardinichthys multiradiatus. Next base: position 51,018,358 of record NC_061810.1, read on the forward strand.
AAATCCAGGTCTGAGTCAGGTTCAGGTCTGAGGCAGATCCAGGTCTGAGTCAGGTTCAAGTCTGAGGCAGATCCAGGTCTGAGTCATGTTCAGGTCTGAGTCAAATCCAGGTCTGAGACAGGTTCAGGTCTGAGTCAGGTTCAGGTCTGAGTCAAATCCAGGTCTGAGTCAGGTTCAGGTCTGAGTCAGGTTCAGGTCTGAGGCAGATCCAGATCTGAGTCATGTTCAGGTCTGAGTCAAATCCAGGTCTGAGACAGGTTCAGGTCTGAGTCAGGTTCAGGTCTGAGTCAAATCCAGGTCTGAGTCAGGTTCAGGTCTGAGGCAGACCCAGGTCTGAGTCAAATCCAGGTCTGAGTCAGGTTCAGGTCTTAGTCAGGTTCAGGTCTGAGGCAGATCCAGGTCTGTGTCAGGTTCAGGTCTGAGGCAGATCCAGGTCTGAGGCAGATCCAGGTCTGAGTCAGGTTCAGGTCTGAGTCAGGTTCAGGTCTGAGGCAGATCCAGGTCTGAGTCAGGTTCAGGTCTGAGGCAGATCCAGGTCTGAGGCAGATCCAGGTCTGAGTCAGGTTCAAGTCTGAGGCAGATCCAGGTCTGAGTCAGATCCAGGTATGAGGCAGATCCAGGTCTGAGTCAGGTTCAGGTCTGAGTCAGGTTCAGGTCTGAGTCAAATCCAGGTCTGAGTCAGGTTCAGGTCTGAGGCAGACCCAGGTCTGAGTCAGGTTCAGGTCTGAGGCAGATCCAGGTCTGAGTCAGATCCAGGTATGAGGCAGATCCAGGTCTGAGTCAGGTTCAGGTCTGAGTCAGGTTCAGGTCTGAGTCAAATCCAGGTCTGAGTCAGGTTCAGGTCTGAGGCAGACCCAGGTCTGAGTCAAATCCAGGTCTGAGTCAGGTTCAGGTCTGAGTCAGGTTCAGGTCTGAGGCAGACCCAGGTCTGAGTCAGGTTCAGGTCTGAGTCAGGTTCAGGTCTGAGGCAGATCCAGGTCTGAGTCAGGTTCAGGTCTGAGTCAGGTTCAGGTCTGAGGCAGATCCAGGTCTGAGGCAGATCCAGGTCTGAGTCAGGTTCAAGTCTGAGGCAGATCCAGGTCTGAGTCAGATCCAGGTATGAGGCAGATCCAGGTCTGAGTCAGGTTCAGGTCTGAGGCAGACCCAGGTCTGAGGCAGATCCAGGTCTGAGTCAGGTTCAGGTCTGAGGCGGACCCATGTCTGAGTCAGGTTCAGGTCTGAGGCAGATCCAGGTCTGAGTCAGGTTCAGGTCTGAGTCATGTTCAGGTCTGAGTCATGTTCAGGTCTGAGTCATGTTCAGGTCTGAGTCAAATCCAGGTCTGAGTCAGGTTCAGGTCTGAGGCAGATCCAGGTCTGAGTCATGTTCAGGTCTGAGTCAAATCCAGGTCTGAGTCAGGTTCAGGTCTGAGGCAGATCCAGGTCTGAGTCAGGTTCAGGTCTGTGGCAGACCCAGCTCTGAGTCAAATCCAGGTCTGAGTCAGGTTCAGGTCTGAGGCAGATCCAGGTCTGAGTCATGTTCAGGTCTGAGTCAAATCCAGGTCTGAGTCAGGTTCAGGTCTGAGGCAGATCCAGGTCTGAGTCAGGTTCAGGTCTGTGGCAGACCCAGCTCTGAGTCAAATCCAGGTCTGAGTCAGGTTCAGGTCTGAGGCAGATCCAGGTCTGAGTCAGGTTCAGGTCTGAGGCAGATCCAGGTCTGAGTCATGTTCAGGTCTGAGTCAAATCCAGGTCTGAGACAGGTTCAGGTCTGAGTCAGGTTCAGGTCTGAGTCAAATCCAGGTCTGAGTCAGGTTCAGGTCTGAGGCAGACCCAGGTCTGAGTCAAATCCAGGTCTGAGTCAGGTTCAGGTCTTAGTCAGGTTCAGGTCTGAGGCAGATCCAGGTCTGTGTCAGGTTCAGGTCTGAGGCAGATCCAGGTCTGTGTCAGGTTCAGGTCTGAGGCAGACCCAGGTCTGAGGCAGACCCAGGTCTGAGTCAAATCCAGGTCTGAGTCAGGTTCAGGTCTTAGTCAGGTTCAGGTCTGAGGCAGATCCAGGTCTGAGTCAGGTTCAGGTCTGAGGCAGACCCAGGTCTGAGTCAGGTTCAGGTCTGAGTCAGGTTCAGGTCTGAGGCAGATCCAGGTCTGAGTCAGGTTCAGGTCTGAGTCAGGTTCAGGTCTGAGGCAGATCCAGGTCTGAGGCAGATCCAGGTCTGAGTCAGGTTCAAGTCTGAGGCAGATCCAGGTCTGAGTCAGATCCAGGTATGAGGCAGATCCAGGTCTGAGTCAGGTTCAGGTCTGAGGCAGACCCAGGTCTGAGGCAGATCCAGGTCTGAGTCAGGTTCAGGTCTGAGGCGGACCCATGTCTGAGTCAGGTTCAGGTCTGAGGCAGATCCAGGTCTGAGTCAGGTTCAGGTCTGAGTCATGTTCAGGTCTGAGTCATGTTCAGGTCTGAGTCATGTTCAGGTCTGAGTCAAATCCAGGTCTGAGTCAGGTTCAGGTCTGAGGCAGATCCAGGTCTGAGTCATGTTCAGGTCTGAGTCAAATCCAGGTCTGAGTCAGGTTCAGGTCTGAGGCAGATCCAGGTCTGAGTCAGGTTCAGGTCTGTGGCAGACCCAGCTCTGAGTCAAATCCAGGTCTGAGTCAGGTTCAGGTCTGAGGCAGATCCAGGTCTGAGTCATGTTCAGGTCTGAGTCAAATCCAGGTCTGAGTCAGGTTCAGGTCTGAGGCAGATCCAGGTCTGAGTCAGGTTCAGGTCTGTGGCAGACCCAGCTCTGAGTCAAATCCAGGTCTGAGTCAGGTTCAGGTCTGAGGCAGATCCAGGTCTGAGTCAGGTTCAGGTCTGAGGCAGATCCAGGTCTGAGTCATGTTCAGGTCTGAGTCAAATCCAGGTCTGAGACAGGTTCAGGTCTGAGTCAGGTTCAGGTCTGAGTCAAATCCAGGTCTGAGTCAGGTTCAGGTCTGAGGCAGACCCAGGTCTGAGTCAAATCCAGGTCTGAGTCAGGTTCAGGTCTTAGTCAGGTTCAGGTCTGAGGCAGATCCAGGTCTGTGTCAGGTTCAGGTCTGAGGCAGATCCAGGTCTGTGTCAGGTTCAGGTCTGAGGCAGACCCAGGTCTGAGGCAGATCCAGGTCTGTGTCAGGTTCAGGTCTGAGGCAGATCCAGGTCTGAGTCAGGTTCAGGTCTGAGGCAGACCCAGGTCTGAGTCAAATCCAGGTCTGAGTCAGGTTCAGGTCTGAGTCAGGTTCAGGTCTGAGGCAGACCCAGGTCTGAGTCAGGTTCAGGTCTGAGGCAGATCCAGGTCTGAGTCAGGTTCAGGTCTGAGTCAGGTTCAGGTCTGAGGCAGATCCAGGTCTGAGTCAGGTTCAGGTCTGAGGCAGATCCAGGTCTGAGGCAGATCCAGGTCTGAGTCAGGTTCAAGTCTGAGGCAGATCCAGGTCTGAGTCAGGTTCAGGTCTGAGGCAGACCCAGGTCTGAGGCAGTTCCAGGTCTGAGTCAGGTTCAGGTCTGAGGCAGATCCAGGTCTGACTCAGATTTCAGGTCTGAGGCAGACCCAGGTCTGAGTCAGGTTCAGGTCTGTGGCAGACCCAGCTCTGAGTCAAATCCAGGTCTGAGTCAGGTTCAGGTCTGAGGCAGATCCAGGTCTGAGTCAGGTTCAGGTCTGAGTCAGGTTCAGGTCTGAGGCAGATCCAGGTCTGAGTCAGGTTCAGGTCTGAGGCAGATCCAGGTCTGAGGCAGATCCAGGTCTGAGTCAGATCCAGGTCTGAGTCAGGTTCAGGTCTGAGGCAGATCCAGGTCTGACTCAGATTTCAGGTCTGAGTTATGGTTCAGTTGTGACAGCTTTTCTGTGAGGTCCAGGTCTTTGTTAGATCCAGGCCTTCATCAGGTCCAGGTCTTCACAGTGACTAAATGTGCCTCAAACGTTTTCCTTTTGTTTCAGTTTTAGGTCAAATAATTTTTTGTCAGATTTTGAACATCTCTCCAGGTCACCTGACAGGACATGACATCATAATCACTGGGTCACATGACATCCACAAAGAGGTCGCTTGGGTTTCCCATGGCCAGGCGGAAGGACTGTCGAGAGATTTCCGGTTGGATTGATGAAAAGTTTTGGTGCTGACCTCGAGACGGCGACGGAATATCTTTATCACCATGGGTACCAGAGAAGGACGTGGGCGGTCCCTGAGCGCTGCCATCACTCAGGCAGTCGGCCATTTTGTGCTGAGCGTTCAATTCCTGATTAGCCGATTCCTGCTGCATTCCTCCTTTGCCCGCCTTGTGATCATCGCTGAAGTCCGATTGGCTGCTGTGACTTCCTGCGAGATCAAAGAAAACATGGTGTCATCATTTCAAACAGAGTAGAGTCTGACCCATCCATGCCAGTGTAGTAATACCGAGGTTAAGTCTGGGTCTTTTAGTCATAAATACTAATACTAAACAAACTATTGCATATCAGTCTTTTGTTTCTGTGGCATAGGGAGACGTGATCTCAGAGGAAAATAATATTCCAGATCAATTTCCTACACACCTAACCCTGTAGATACATAACCAATGCCACTTATGCTCTAAAGTCCTTACACTGGCTTCTGCCTCTCTGCCTGCTCAGATGCATTTTCTTCCCTGCTACCTGCTTGCTTGCATTCTTTTACTCTTAACTTTTTATCTCTTTGCCAAAGTTGGACTAAAACTACTTAATACCAGTGACTTCTAAGGATTATTATTATTTGTATTTTTTCTAAAGGATTTCACCATGTTTTTTTAATCAAACCCGAAGAAAGGACAAGTTGACGCCACCTAATCAGCACAAAATGCCTCCCTTCACCACAGAGGACTTAGACACACTTTTACAGAAATTGTCTGTTTTGGAGATGAAAATCCATGGACTAGAAGTGAACGTGGAGGTGAATATGAGGTACAACGATGATTCAACTCTGCCTGTGATCCCAAACAGTGACAGCCAGCTCAACAACTCAGCCAGCAATCAGAACACTGAGAATAAACCTACCAGCAGACCCCCCCCCCCACCCCGGCATGTTTTAGGGGCATGCCCAAAAAATCAAGGTGGACGACTCACTGGAAGATCTCAGCAATTAAATAAATTAGAATGGCCAGAATTACAGAGAAATGTCCCCGTTTCCCCTGGGAAAAGGAGACTTTGACAGCGAGCTTCTGTCATAACAACTGATAGAAGTGAGACAGGTGGAAATAATGGAGTTCTCCTCCAGAACAGATTTGCTCCACTACAGAATGAAAACCAGGAAAATAATCCATCTTCTGAGAACAATAAAAGGTTTGAGAACAACCTTCATTCTAAACAGTTTTCTCCTAAGCTGCCAGAGAAAAAGCGCCTCACCAGACCAAGAACCCTAATAGTGGGCAACACAGCTGTGGATGGGATTAAAAACTTCTGCAACAAGAAAAACACAGAAGTTCTGATTGGTACCAGTAACGTGGTCTCTGATATCTCAGAGAATATTCTTGCAATCACAGAAAAGCGCCCGTCTCTAGAAAACCTTATTATACACTGTGGAGCCATGGATGACGTGGCTAAGAAAAAATCAGAAGGACTGAAGGAGGATTTCACTCGTCTTCTGAATATTGTTGGAGGTCTCAATATCAAGGTGTTTCTCAGCAGACCCTTTGCACCGATTTTCTGTGGAGATGAGATTTTTTCCAGACTTCTGATGATTAATAAGTGGTTGAAAAAAACATGTGCTACTACATCTGTGAACTTCATCGACAACTTTAATATTGTTTGGGAAAAAAGACAACTCTTCAAGCAAGATGGTTTCTGTTTGAAGAAGCCAGGAGCCAGACGTCTCACATCTAATCTCTTCTATTCAGTAAATAATCCACCAGCAGCTTCGACCTTCAGCAGAGAACATGGAGTATCAACAACAATGATAACGCTGCCTCCAACAGCTCCAGCAGAAACAATCAGCCAGTTGGCTGAGAAAGAGAGGTCATCACAAAAGGTCTCCCTGTCAAAATCCACAGGAGAGGTGAACCCCCCCATTATACCCCCCTCACCCCAGACCCCGACCCAGACCCAGAACGCACAGAACTCTCCCATCTCCCCACATAGCCTGCTTTTTATTTTACTGGATTCTGATAACATGAAAGGAGCTCTTAAGATCGGGACCCAAATGGTTCTAACATCTTCTCCATTCAACAACCCCGTGGCCGAGGCCCTGCTACTAAACCAACATCTTCCAAATGCTGCAGACCTCCACCACCTCCTAATCTATCTCCTCCTAATCAGGACCTTCAAATCACTTCTCTGTGATACAGTCTGGGTCCCAGTGGTAACTCTATCAGAAATGATCATGTCCAGGAAAAACTTGGGCCCCTAATAGGAGATAGTTGTAAAATCTCTGTGCTTCTATGTGACAGAAAGAACAAAGCTAAAAGGATAAGAGACAGTAATAAACAATCAATGAAAGCCATAAACTGTCAGGTACAACCAGACACAGAGTTAATATCAGCAACTAAATCATATAAACTGGCTTTACTGAACATTAGATCTTTGTCATGAAAATAATTTTTAATCAATGACTTCATTACTGACCACGATCTTGATGTTCTGTTTTTAACAGAAACATGGTTACATGAATTTAATGAAGCTCCCATTCTGATAGAGGCGACGCCTCCAAACTACAATTTTCTTTGTGAGAGCAGACAGCAAAGAAAAGGTGGAGGGGCCACTTTGTTTAAAGACTTATTAGAGTGTAAAAAAGTATTTCTGGGCAAATTTGACCGTGATAACATCTGATTTAACTCAAATAATAAACACGTCCCTTTTGTCAGGTGTTTTCCTCCAGGCCCTGAAAACAGCAATTATCAAACCTCTATTGAAAAAGAGCAACTTGGACAAGCTGCTACTACAGAACTACAGGCCTATATCAAACCTCCTCTTCATTCTCTTTACTATATATATGCTTCCAATAGGTCAAATTATCAGGCAGCATGGGATACATTTTCACTGTTACGCTGATGATACTCAGCTTTACTTATCCATAAATCCTGATGAACCCAACCAGTTAGATAGACTACAAGCATGTCTTGAAGATATAAAAACTTGGATGACTTTAAATGTTCTGCTTCTAAATTCAGACAAGACAGAAGTTGTCGTCTTTGGACCGGAGTCTTTAAAAAAGAAACTGCTTAGTCAATCACTTAACCTGGATGGCATTAAATTGACCTCCGATAATAAAGTAAAAAACCTTGGTGTTAACTTTGACTAGGACATGTCATTTAAATCCCATATTAAACAGGTTTCTAGGATTTCCTTCTTTCACCTCCGGAACATTGCCAAAATTAATTAAATTAAATTAAATTCAGTTTTATTTATATAGCTCTAATTCACAACACATGTCGTCTCAAGGTTCTTCACAACAGTCAGGTTCATACATTCCTATTAATCGTAACCATTGAACAGTTCAGTCAGATTCAGTTATTTATTCAAATTGGATAAAAAGTTTTTCTATCTAAGGAAACCCAGCAGATTGCATCCAGTCAGTGACTTGCAGCATTCACTCCTCCTGGATGAGCATGTAGAGACAGTGGACAGTCACTGGTGTTGACTTTGCAGCAATCCCTCATACTGAGCATGCGTGTAGCGACAGTGGAGAGGAAAAACTCCCTTTTAACAGGAAGAAACCTCCAGCAGAACCAGAACCAGGCTCAGTGTGAGCGGCCATCTGCCACGACCGACTGGAGGTTTGAGAGAACAGAGCAGAGACACAAAGAGAACAAAGAAGCACTGATCCAGGAGTACTTTCTATGGGAAGGAAAAGTAAATGTTAATGGATGTAGCTCCTTTAGTCGTTTCATCTAGAAAGAAAGAACAGATAAACTCTGATCCAGTTTTCAAGGTTAGTCTGAAAGAGAGCACATAGATCCTTTAGTTATCAGGCTCCTCTCCTGTGGAACCAGCTCCCAGTTTTAGTCCGTGAGGCAGACACCCTGTCTACTTTTAAGGCTAGGCTTAAAACTTTCCTTTTTGATAAAGCTTATAGTTAGAGTGGCTTAGGTTATCCTGAGCTATCTCTGTAGTTATGCTGCTATAGGCTTAGGCTGCTGGAGGACATAATGACCACTTTTACTCTCTCTGCTACATTCTCATACTGCTCTCCAATTTTGCATTATTTGCTGTTATTTCAGCTTTTAACCTTGTTCTCTCTTTTCTCTTCCTAGAAGCTACACCTGGCCTGACTCTGTGTCTACCTGTGACACCTTTCTGGAGAGGGGCATCGTCCGAGCTTCTGCTGGCAACAACTTAATGCTCACCTTCTACAGATGATCCACATGACCCTGTCTTTCAGTGTTTAACCCTTTCTCTCTCCTAGACATGGCTACTGACTGAGCTTCTACTGTGACTAACTCTATGTGCTCTCTTTCAGACTCTAACCTTGAAAACTGGATCAGAGTTTATCTGTTCTTTCTTTCTAGATGAAACGACTAAAGGAGCTACATCCATTAACATTTACTTTTCCTTCCCATAGAAAGTACTCCTGGATCAGTGCTTCTTTGTTCTCTTTGTGTCTCTGCTCTGTTCTCTCTAACCTCCAGTCGTTCGTGGCAGATGGCCGCTCACACTGAGCCTGGTTCTGGTTCTGCTGGAGGTTTCTTCCTGTTAAAAGGGAGTTTTTCCTCTCCACTGTCGCTACATGCATGCTCAGTATGAGGGATTGCTGCAAAGTCAACACCAGTGACTGTCCACTGTCTCTACATGCTCATCCAGGAGGAGTGAATGCTGCAAGTCACTGACTGGATGCAATCTGCTGGGTTTCCTTAGATAGAAAAACTTTTTATCCAATTTGAATAAATAACTGAATCTGACTGAACTGTTCAATGGTTACGATTAATTGGAATATATGAACCTGACTGTTGTGAAGAACCTTGAGACAACATGTGTTGTGAATTGGTGCTATAGAAATAAACTGAATTGAATTGAATCAGTAAGATTATTGAAAAAGCTGTGTTTCAACAGTTAAACAACTTCCTAACAACGACCGCTGCCACAAACTGAGCTCGGCGCTGCTGCAATTCAATCAATTTCTCAGCGCCCCCTACTGAACAAGATGGGTAGCTCGGTCAGCAGGGAGCTGAGGAAGAGCGGCTGCTGACGTCACTCTTCTGCGCCCGCAGCTCGGAATGCTTTTTCGTTTTCGAGTTCTGGGCAGTACTTTGCGGGCAGATCACGAAAACGAAAAATCAATGTCTGCTTTGTTTTCTTTTTGATTATGGCATAAAATGATTACTAATTTTATTTATGGGTCAAACAATGCAGCCACATTCTTAAAATGAAAAAGCATTTCTGAAAATGCTTTTTCATTTGAAATATGGTAATGATTTGCTTCCATAAAGGACAAGGACTTTTTTGTGTCAGTAGGTAACTTTCCATCAGACCACAAAAATCACACGTGGCGTTCCCCAAGGGTCCATCTTAGGGCCCCTTCTATTCAATATCTACATGCTCTCCCTAACTCAGATTTTAATAAACAACAACATAAGTTATCATAACTATGCAGACGACACACAGCTATACGTTATGATGTCACCAGGTGACCATGAACCCATTCAAGCGCTGGGTAAATGCTTAGAAGAAATCAATGCATGGATGGGATAAATTTTCTTCACTGAATCAAACAAACTGAAGTAATAATCTTTGGACCAAAGGAAGAGCGTTTAAAAGTTAGCACACAGCTTCAGTTAATACAGCTAGAAACCACCAGTCAGGCTGGAAACCTGGGTGTAGTGATGGACTCAGACCTGAACCTTCAGAGGAACATAAAGATAGTAACAAGGTCGGCTTTCTATCACCTAAAGAACATCTCCAGGATTAAAGGACTAATGTCTCAGCAGGAGACATCTTTAGTAGAATTGATTACTGCAACGGTGTCTTCACAGGTCTGCCTAAAAAGTGGATCAGACAGCTGCAGTTGATCCAGAACGCTGCTGCCCGCGTCCTCACTAGAACTAAGAAAGTGGGGAACATCGGCCCGGTTCTAAAGTCCCTACACTGGCTCCCTGTAGCTCAGAGAATAGACTTTAAAATACTTCTGTTAGTCTATAAATCACTGAATGGCTTAGCACCAAAATACATTACAGACTTGTTGTCAGTGGATCAACCACCCAGACCTCTCAGGTCTTCTGGCTCAAATCTACTCTGCAGAACCAGAACCAGAACCAAACATGGAGAAGCAGCTTTTAGTTCTTATGCTCCACTAATCTGGAATAAACTCCCAGAAAACTGGAAAAGCGCTGAAACCCTAAGTTGCTTTAAATCAAGATTAAAAACGTATTTGTTTAGAGCGGCCTTTGACTGGGCCATCTAAACATTATTAGTTATGTTTTCAGTCTAATGCTCCTTTCATTTAATTATCAATCATTTTATCATAAATATTTAATTATCATCTTTTTAATTATTCATTTTTATTCTCTTTAATTATTTAATTACCTTTATGCCACTGCAATGTACTTTTCCTATTATGTCTCTTTCTATTTTTTCATGTACAGCACTTTGAATCGACTTGCTACTGAAATGTGCTTTATCAATAAACTCGCCTTGAACTCCAATATGGCAGCAATGACTTAATAATAACATTACTAAATCTGCCTGAACTTATGAAGACTCACTTACCTCACAATGCCTGATGCTTGCAGATGAAAGTGAAACTGACTTGTCCACCATTTTATGTTTAATTTGGATAATGAATATGTGACCAACTCAGGGCACGTGGGGACATGAAGCACTGAAATTTCCCTACCAGGTTGTGAGTGGATCCTTTAATATAAAAAATCTAATAAAAAGATTTTGAGATGTCATGGCAAAAGTAAGGTATGTTCTGCTGCCTGACACAGCAGAACATACCTTACCCATGATCCCAATACACATGTAATGTTCATAATAAGAGTACATCGAAGCAGAGCTAACTTTTCAAGGACCGATCTGATTCTCAACACAATCCCCTTCAATTGCTCTAATTTAGACCCGTGTCACTTGTTTTTCAATTGTGGCATCCACCGAGTCACTATGTGGCAAGCAGTAGAGTGGGCACCCAAGCGTATTAGTCCTCGACACAGCTGTCTGGGCTTCGATTCCCAGCCTTGAGACCATTGTTGCATGTCCTCCCCATTCTCTCTCTCTGTCCATTTCCTGTATAATTACTGTGAATAAAGGCCACTAGTGCCATAAAAAACCTTTTTTTTTAAAAAGGAACAAAAACCCTTAAGAAAACAAACGCATCCTTCACCCCCGCTGTGATGACTCCTTTCTCCTCCTCCCCCACAGGCCGGCGGCAGGTGGTGTAGCGGGTGAGGTGAGCTGTAGGGACGAGGTATGGGATACTGGTAGGGGAAGGCTGGGGGTTCACAGTCGTGTCCTCCTCCTCCTCCTCCTTTTTGAGAGGATCCGTCTTCGTTGTCGAGCAGAGACATTGCAGCCAGATCTGAAAGCAGCAGGAGCAACATGAGTGAAACAGAAAACCTTTTCACTGTTGATCCTTTTAAGGGTTTAGGAAGTATTTTACCTTCTTATCATCCATCCATCCATCCATTCATCCCCACATATCCTTGATAAATAAAGCTGAGATCCTACCAGTGACCTGCTGCCATATGTGTGGTGGTGGGGTCACATTACCATTAAAAGAGTAGACCTTTAGAGAACCTTTCCTTCTGTTAACACATTTCATCACTTTTAAAGGGAAGATGTCCTTTTTATTATCAAAGAGGACATCAATTAAGGACAAAACACCCCAGACTTCAGGTAATCTCCGCACACTGAATACTTAAAGACCTGCTAGTTCCCAGGTCAGGTCATTGGAGGCCAGTAACCTGCAGGTTTTACATGTTCAGATGTTTACGTTGGCTCCTCAATATATCAAGTTCTGCAGAAGCTTATTAGGATCCCTTAAATCTGACGCAATATACTGAAGCAGGGGAACATCTTATTCATTAAGACCCACAAGGACCACAGCTGTGAACCACTGCTTTAAACGTCAATGCTTATTGTTCTTTATTTCTTATTAAATGATTGTAGATCTGTAACAATAGCGACGTGAACCGGGTCTTCTAGGTTATTGTTCTTCTAGTTTTATCATTTTGCTCTGTAAGTTACCTCAGCAGTATTTTGAGTCTATGTTCTGTTGATCTGCTTGAGTTAGACCAGTTTTTAGAGAGTTCTAACTACAGTAACGGTCTTTAGTGTGGACAGCCCTCAGCTCTGCCTTGAGAGTGTGATGATGGGCTGACTTCTACCTTGACTTTGGTCCTTACCTGCACACAGGTCTCCGAACACGTAGTAGCACTGCTCAGAGAAAGTGACCTTGTTGACGGTGTGTCGGATGAATCCGGCTTTCAGCAAGTTTCCGGCGTACTTGCGAGCTTCACGTCGGTCAGTAAAACCTTCAACGTTACGGTGGAGCCAGTCCACCACGTCTGAACCTGGACAGATGGAACATGACCTACAGTTTAACGCGTTTTTTTTTAAAGATAGCTGTTTATTTCACAGTTCTGACAGGGACCCATAGCCCAGAACCATAACAGAGATTATTTCATGTTGCATCAACAGAACATTTTAATGTGGAGAATCAGAACTCTTATGGGCCTTCCTGAAACAACTCAGGTCCAGACCTAGGGGGGAGTACATCTTCTCACCAATGAAAGCGTTAGGAATGGTGATCTTCAGCCACATCCTGTCTCGAACCTCCAGCCCTGACTCTGGATTGGCCATCGCCTTGACAACCACTGTCATGTCACTATGGATGTTGAGGTGGTTTTCTTCGTGCACGCCTGGAGAACAGTAGGAAGTTAAAATGTGATGGATGAGTTAGCAGTGGAAGAATGCTGCAGAGTAGAAACGTACTGTAATGTGGGGGGAGCTTCCCAGTCATGGCGGCCGTGTGGGACACCCACGCAGCCGGGTCGATGGGACGGACTGGTTCACCTGTAAGGTTTTAAAGAACAGACACTTGGTACAAACGTATTTTAATGAGCTGGACTCTGATTACCTTCAGCGACATCAAATCAAACCAGCATATGCTGCCTGACTCACTTCTTGGCAGCGTGAAGCAGCTTCGGGGGTTTGGATCCCAACACTTTGCCACAGTTAACGTCACCGGACTAGAAGGAAGGAGATAAACGCCTCAGCATGAGTATATAAAGTTCCTGCCTTACCACAAAGACCTCCTCTTCTCCAGAACAGATGATTGTGGTGATTAGAAACTCCAGAGAAAAAAATGTTTTGTGTTTAAATAAGCCTCACCCTGGCTGGTGGACAATCTCTCTCAGAACTCGGACAGCGTCGTCATTACTCATGTTTTCAAAGTTGATATCATTCACCTGATGAAACAGAACAGCAATGAGAATCTCAGCAAAGTTCTAAGAGCTTCAGAGAATCTTGGCTTCAGGTGAATTCCAATGAAGTTAGGATGTTTTGTAAGACTTAAATAAAAACAGAATGTATTGATTTACATATCTTGTTCATCTCTATGCAGCTGAATCCACCACAAAGACAAAATATTTAATGTTCAAAGTTTATCAGTTGAAACATTAAATATCTAGTCTTTGTAGTGTTTGAAATTGCATAAAGGCTGAATTAGGGTTATATTATCCGTATCATTACCAAGTCCTTCATTAAAGCTGAGATGACTCAAACCAGAACCAGGTCCAAATGATCTAAAACAATCAGCAGCATCATCGGTTCTCCAGGTAACTGTGTCAGAGGTACCTGTAGCAGCATGTCTCCTGGCTCAATGCGTCCGTCCGCTGCAACAGCTCCTCCCTTCATAATGGAGCCAATGTAAATCCCTCCATCTCCTCTGTCGTTACTCTGACCAACGATGCTGATACCCAGGAAGTTATACCGCTCTGAGAAACAGGCGGCGTTAGCATGATCACCATCAGATTTCATCACACAGAACAGGTAAACCTCACTGTCATCTTAGTCAGGACGGAAACCTCTCAGAAACATCTGAGGTTTGTTGTTTGGCGGATGAAATAAAGGTTTCCTTCTGAAGAACTTCAGATTATTGAAGATGTTAAACTTCTGTACAACCCAAAACCAATCCTCAACCAGACAGAACCAAAACTAGAAGTATCTACTGACTCAGTTAGGTCTGGATCTCATTGGATTCAGAAGACATGCAGAGAACCAATCAAACTGTAAAACAACCACCCTCAGTAACTAGAACCAGATTCATTCTCATGCGGACCTGACCAAGACGTCTGTAGATCGGACCTGTATATTACCAACACTGATCCAGGCTGTTGTGCAACTGTTTTAGATTCTACAGTTCCTTATCCAGACAGTTTTTGGTCTGTTCAGAACTCTGGGCCTAAATCAGAAGTTATGAACTTGATTTATTGATTGATCAATATTGTTAATAATCTGGTTTAGACTCTACCTGATCCAGGCTGATTTGGACCTAATTTAGACTTAAACAGAACCTGTGGAGCAGTAGTAGTCTGTCATGGACCTGATCCAGGCCATTTTTGACCTGTTCTGAACTCTATTGGATGTGATCTATATAGTTATGAACTTGACTAGGAACTCCTACCAGACCTGATCTATTTTGGATGGATAGTTGACCTGGTTTAGACTGCAGTGGACCTGATCCAGGATGTTTTGGACCAAGTTTAGACTTGAAGGGAACATGTGAAACAGTTCTGGACTGTGATGGACCTCTCCCAGGCTGTCAGGCTCTCTTCTGGACTTTGCTTGGCTTAAATCAGGCTGCTGTGATGTCTTCTGTACTTTTTTGGACCTAATTCTAAGTGTTGTGGACCTGTTTTGGGCTCTGTTTGACCTAATCTAGGGTGTGTTGTAGCTGGTGTAGACTGTTTGACCTGATCCAATCCATTGCTGACCCATTCTGTACTCACCCATGTTGAGGGTTACAGTGATGATGTTGAGGGACATGGTGGAGTCAGTGACGCTGCTGAAAGACGCCGACTGACAGACAAACAGACGGATAAAGGCAGGTAGAGAAGGAGACAGGTGGACAGAGAGACAAAACAGGAAGATGAGGGAAACATCAGGAACAGGAAGTCTAGACAGAAACAGTTGAGCTTCACCAGGTAATATCATGTGATTAATATCAATTGCACTCAAAGTGAAGCACAGAGAAGTTCTTCATGGAGCTTCAAGCTCCACCCTCAGGTTAGATCAGGAACTGGCTCAGTTGTTACTCTGCTGTTGGACTGATAACTTGCCTACCTCCCTGTTACTAAAGGACTCCACTAGGGGGAGCACCAAATGAGATAAATAGGAAGTTGTGCAGATATTTACACAAACTGTCAGGTGGTGCTGATAATGTAAACTCTCTCCTGAATGTTTCCTGCTCTGAGCAGCTGTCAGTTTGACTCCTCAATCAGCTCCTTCTTGATTCTTTGAACTGACATCACTAACTTCTCCTACATTAAAGGTGCACCATGATCTGAGTTCTGTGAACAGAGAAACCCGACAAGCTGTGTGGCTGTAGGACCCGAGGACCACTGCAGTGCAGATCACCTGCTGTTGGGCTGTTTGGCTCACAGGAGACTAACAAATCCTGAAGAACTGGTGATGTCCAACATGACAGGAACAATACCTGATAGATAAATACACCCTTCAGTCAAAACCCCAACTAGGAGTAATGATACCAACCCAAAATGTTCAAAGGTTGTTCTGGGCCCCTGTTTCTTTGAGGTTCCTGTTTCCTCTGTGCCTCACCTTTGTACAAGGCACCTGTAAGCTACCTGGATGTAAACCTGGGCCACATCTTTGCTCAGGAACCCTGATTGTTCTGGGCCCCAGTTGATCAGTAAAACACAGACTTGTTCAGTCACCTGTTCTGGTCTTTCTGCCTTTATGGGGACCAGAGTGGGGCAAGAAGTGTGAACATTTTACAGGACAGACCTGCAAGGACCTGGTTCAGAGTTCAGAAGCAGCGATGGAAGAGTCCTCATAAAGTGTGTGTGCGTGTGTGTGCTGTTACCTTCTCCATCCGTGGTGTTTTTGGCTTTCGGTGGCGGCGCCGCTGTCGCCTGATGAGTCTTGGCGAGGAGCTGCTCTGCCCTGTTGATTGGCTGAACCTGGTGTGACATCACAGACAGCTGATAAAAATACAAAAATCTAAATACACATCAAGGAATTTTACAAAAGTAAAAACAGAAAATCCTAATTTAAAATATATATCTTTCAAATGTACGATAAAATTCACAAGTTGATCAATTGATTAATAAAAGTAAGAAACTGTTTAGTTGAAATCCACCAAAAAACCTTTTAAAGGATAAACAGACAAATAAAATTGCAAGAAAGTTTTATTTTCTATCTCTTAAGCTTATTTTTAGGTGTTGTTATTTGTTATATTATTAGTAGTAGATTGTGGCTAATATTTTAAACTAGATTTTATAAGAACCATTAGACAAACAGCTCAAACAAAGAGAAAAAGTTCTGATAAAATCCCTCCAGCCAACAGAGTCATCAAAGATATGGCACTATATTACATAGTTATAACACCTGCTGAGTGTGTTTATGTAAAAACACAAATAAAATATGTAATTTAATAACTCAGACTCTCAGATGCAGCTTTCTGTCTCAAATTTAAGCCATAAGCTGGAAAACAGAAACTTTAATAACAGGAAGATGCACTTTGTTCATCACCTCCTCTTCCTCAGAACTTAGTCTCATAAGCTCTTAGTTTGCTTCACGCCTTTCAGAGGAATGAGTTGGTGCATGACAGAAATGAATCTGGACTCCAGGTATTTAATGTTCTCCATTAAACAAAGCAAAGCAGAGTCAAAGTAACCATCTTTTCATGTCAAAGCTTTTATAAACCGATCCAGGGAAAAAGGCTGCAAAGATCACGTCTATGTGCAAAAAAACTGAAAAAGTTGAAATCATAAATTTGTATCATATTTATACCCAACAAACATTCTTACCTGTCAAAAATGGATCATTATTATTTCAAATAAAAATGTGTTTACAAAGAGAGAAAAAAAATCGGATTTCACAAATAATTTTAGAAAAAAACAGCCAAAGTCCAAGCCTGCTTAAACATGAGAAAAAGATTTAAAATGAAACTAAATTATTAAAAATAATACTTTTATTGGAAAATTGTAAGTCTGGTGGCTGGTAAAGTCAATTATTGAAAAAGTAAAATGTAAAAATCAGGAACTAATCAGGAACACATTATTTCTGCCCTCAGATCCGCTGGGATTGCTTTATCTGCAGTACAATACAAAAGGCAGTGCTGGTCACATGACATGAAGCAGCCAATCAGAGCACAGGAGGAGGTAGGGCGTGAACAGGTTTACTGGAGCAGAAAAAATGACCTGCAGGCAGGTGAATGTGTGTCAAACACACAGGCCAATGGCAGTGAGAGATGCTAATGAGGTCATGGAGTCACATGACACAGACAGCCTTTAAAGGAGCAGTACAACATTTTCACAACTTTCACACTGAAATCACAGGAAGTGTCCACATCAGGTTCTTTCAGATATTTGACTATCAGCAAACGCATCACGATGCATTCAGGAAGACGCCCCTAACTGTTCATCAGCCAGAGGAAATGCTCCACACTAACTCAGCTCCTCTTCAGCTTCTTCTTAGGAGGAACAGTTGTAGGATCTGATTACTGCTCCTCTGAGATCTCATGGGTTCAGTGCTGTGAAAAAGTATTTGCCTCCTTACAGATTTCCTCTGTTTTTGCTTTTTGGTCTCAGATGTTTCAATCATCAAACAAATTCTAATATCAGACAAAGAAAAACTAAGCAAACAAAACCATTTGTTGATGATGTCATTCATCAGGGAAAAAACGTTCTCCAAACCAACCTGACCTTATGTGAAAAAGTAATTACCCACCTTTGTTAAATCCTGATTTACCACATTTTTTGGAAAGCTGAGCTCAGATTTACTAGCCACACCCAGACCTGACTATGACTAGACTTCAGAATCAAGAAATCACATAAATAGAACCTGTCTGACAGCATGAAGTAGGCTAAAACATCTTAAATGCAGCACGTCATGAGCTGAACTGAAGAAGATCAAGAGAAGATAAGAAGTAATTGACATCTATCAGTCTGAAAGGTCACAAAACGTTTCTAAAGCTATCCACACACGGAGAAAACATGGAACAGTGGAGAACTTTCCCAGGAGTGGCTGGCTTTTAAAATTACTCCAAGAGCTCATCAAGGACTCATCCAGTCCTGCAGACCTCACTGCCTCAGTTAAGGTCAGAGGTCATGATTCAAAAAATTTGAAAGAGAGACTGGGCAAAAATGGCCTTCATAGAAAAGTTCCAAGGGCAGAACCACTGGTGACCCAAAAGAACCAAAAGACCAAAAATCATCTTAGTGATCCTGAAGACTTCTTGGTAAATATTTTGTGGGCTGATGAGACAAAAGTTAAATTTTTTGGATGTGTGTGTCCAGTTTCATCTGGTGTAAAACTAACACAACATTTCAGAAAGAAAGAACATCACATATTGGGTTAGACATCGAGTCTCGAGAGTCGACTGGACCTGGGACTAGCATTCCGAATCTCCCGGAATCATTCAGATTTTGACATTTCA